>NW_026867177.1:0-36780 GCF_026571515.1 Ruditapes philippinarum | reverse complement strand
CATCATAATTTAAAATAAAATAAATATGTCAATTCAACATGAATTCTGTATAAGACTCGTTTTTTGTGATTTCATTGATTTAAGACATTATAGATTGCTTAAGAGAAAGACCTTTTTAAATTGACCAGTTTATGACTTTATCTGCGCAAGGCTTACTGTGTATTGTATACAGGCAGTAACCAAACACCCATCACCAGACTTTCACAGCTTTAACAAATAAGACGAGCGATAAAAAGGTTTTAAGAGGGACATGTAGATTTGGATAAAGAATGGGCGTTTATTTATGCATGCTAAGTATCTATTATATTGATTCCATTTATTGTTTCTATATTGATTTTTAAACATAGATTAAACATTAGATAAAACTAATATACCATAATGTCTTTCTTGCATATCAGACAAGATTTTGAATTACAAAAATATAAGTTCGCTAGATAAAACTAATATACCATAATGTCTTTCTTGCATATCAGACAATATTTTGAATTATTTAGATCTACACCTACTCATCTTACCCGTGTTAGCCAAGTCGTGTGCTTCAAATGACGTCATTTCCGCGGCGCCTTGCGTGCTCAGGATGACGTCATTTCGCAACTTTGAATGAAAGTTCAAAGTAATACGCTTCTATAAGAAAAAGGTGTTTAATGAAAATATTAGTTCTCATAATTGCTAAATGAAATTATAAGTTTTCGTAATTTCTCTCCAAAATATGATTTATATATGATATGCAAGAAACATAATCAGACACTGGATGTCGTCACAGATGAGATTATGGATATCTAGCTTTCAGGTAACTGTTTAACTGAAACTTGACACAGCCTCATTTCAATTTATCTGAAATTACTCATATGTTTTCTTTGCAAAATCATAAAAATCATAATAATCTAGATCTAACAGATCTACCATCAACTAAATCTTATAGTCTCCTTTATTGCATTTTTTTTTTGTCAAAGTGAAGTATGACTGTGTTATCGAAAATATTTTACTTTTATTCTAGTAATGCAAAAATATTATAAGTTAAAGAGAAATAACTTACAAAGACTTGACGGAATTTCCTTACAATATGCCCCCTCCCCTTTTTAAACAAAAGCATACCTTTTATGTAAATTAAGAGTGTACACCCCCTCAAACTAAAAGTATTTTCTATGAGAATAGTAGTATTCAATTCATTCATGATTTTGTGTTGAAACATGATATTTCTTCCCATGGGAGAAGGAATTACTAAAGAGGTTAAAGTTTATTATGATTACGGGCCTACTTATAAATGAGCATGTCCCCCTGTGGTTAGGAAAGTGATATGTAGAGTATTAACTGACTGTAAACGATATTAGTAATTCGTTACATTGTGTTTAAATGAAGACAAAACACATGATACAATGTAAGGGATAGGTCAAGTGCAGGAGGTCTTATATAGTCTCTCTTGGCGTATGTTTGTATGAATATTTGGCAATTTTGTTTCAATGAAGGCTTTCAGATTAAGCGTTAGTTGTAGGGGTCTGTACCACAACAATTTTCGTTTCATACTTCATGCAGAGACATAGATCTATGTCTCTGCTTCATGTAATCTTTGGCAACTTCTTTCTTTTCTTTTTTATGAAATGATCTAATTACCGTGCATGTGAACTCAACAATACAAGTCGCCATATTGGAATTTGGGCTTAGCAAATAATTGTGGCTGAAAATATTTTACAAATATTTATCTTACTTATATAATATGTTTTCAGAATACATGTATTATAATTTTGTTTTGTTTGTTTGGGTTTAACGGCACATCGACACTGACCATACCTCGCCAAACATTATAATTATTAACTTAACATTATTAAAAATAAAACAAGTTTAGTTAAGGGTTACAAAATTAGTTAGTTAAATCTAAGAATACAGGTTTAATTCTTTTAAGTTGTCGAACAATATTTTGGAAGGAAATGAGTCGAAAAGTTCTGAAAGTCAATTAACTCGGTAACATCTAGCAAGTACCTGTGCAAGATCATAGCATTCAAAGAAAAAAATGATTGACAGTGAAATATTCCTTGCAACCTATACAACATGAAGGAACATCATTGCCTGTTAGAATATGAGAATGTGTAACCCTAGTCTGTCCTAATTGACATCTAAGAAGAACCTGACCACCGAATGAATCTGAAAAGAATTACAAATTTGTTACAATTATGCTGTAAAATGTATGACAATGCTAAATCAATGGTATAAGGATTAGCTGAACAGCAGTAAATATAGATGAATTATCAGGTAGTCTCTAGATATAATGAATAAATAAATAATTAAATGATTTTCAAAGATAGCTGCACATACATGTACTTTAGGACTTTCGCATATATTACTATAATATCTATTCTAATAAGGTAAATGTGTATGTGTCAAAAGATGTATCAAGCGCAAGTGATATGTAGACGAAGTGTTAGTGCTAAGATACTTAATAACGTGTGATGGATATATTCACACTAAAAGTGTTTACAAAAACATGCACTAACTGTCAGACAAAAGGAGATTAAGATCAAAATCATATTAGTTTAAAAATACATACAAGTTTTACTGTATTAGAATTACAATTTTACGCAAAATCAAACCTTTGTTAAGCCTGAATCCTGATTTTATAATGTTTATCAAAGTAACCGCTTCAATGTTTATAGGCATACCATCTATATTGAAAAGTACCCCAAAACGATGAATGGTTTTGTCCAGGTTGAAAGATGGAAAAATCCATTTTAAGATATTTATTTGTGATAGAGGTTTAATGAATAATAGACACGCGTATCACATATGGATTGTAATTTAATATACCAGTCGGTCATATAGTTCAGGACTATAAAGTGGCAAATAAATGTTAGATAAAGCATGGGCGAGTGGTTAATGTCGCTGACTTGAGATCACAGGTCTCTCACCGCTGTAGGTTCGATCCTCACTCGGGTCGAAATCTTTCATGTGAGGAAGCCATCCAGCAGGCTTACGAAAGGTCGGTGGTTCTACCCAGGTGCCCGCTCGTGCCTGAAATAATGCCCGGAGGGGCACCTGGGGTCTTCCTCCACCAATATAAGCTGGAAAAAAATCGACGAAAAAAATCTCGGCGGGACGCTCTAGGATGTACGGTCGCCCATATGGGCTTTCTGGTGGCGACCTTAAATAAACGCATTTAAAAAAAAAGATTAAGTAAGACTAGACTAAGCAGTACAAATGCATTGTGTGCACACATGTAAGCGAAAACATGTGTGGTATACTATAGTGTATTTAGATTGCATTGTATTTACCCACCCCCTGCATTGACTTGTAACTTTCTGAACTATTCTGTCTAGTAATTAATTACATTATTGCATGTGTAAATGTTCGTTATACTTTTTAACAGTCTTATGATTGACATTTAGTCAAGAGTGCGTAAATATCTTGAATCTTGAAACTATTGCCTTTAATCCGGAAAACACTGCATGAGATTCAATTGGTTCGAATCAACAATTAAAATGCATGGGCATGTTTGTTTATATTGAACAAATATGCACATATTTCAATACAAAATTGAATAACTTCCAACTCTAATGAGCTAAGGGTACAAACTATCTAGAAATACCATTCCGGCTCTGATAATGTTTCAAATTCCTGAACAAAGATAATAGTTTTATCTTACCTTCATAACATATGCTCCAGTTACATGTGGACATAAAGGCGAAATTGAAATTGTAGTCATATAATTTATTTAGACTTTACATTATCTAAGGTGTTTACAGAAATATATGTGAGAAACAAATTTAGAGTCCCTCATATTTTTAATGCATTACTCAAAATAGTAAAGCAAACAATAAAATTTATTTCAGTCTGATTATAACTAGAAGATACTCTTAATAGACCGATCAAACCTTGTTTGTTTAATTTTTGTATATAGATTATAGAAATGAAACTATTAATAATATACTATAAAAAGATTATACCCAAAATTACATTCAATTGCAGTGTATATAAGTTAAAATAACAGAACTGTTTATGTTAACCTTTAGAAGTCAAATACGGTGATAGCTCAGTTATTGTTTTATTTACAATATCTATATTTGAAGGTCGTCTGGGTGGTGTAACGTAATACTGATCTGTATGAAGTCGCCGCCTCTACATTGGTCTCGAGGACACGCGAGACAACTATAAATCTGTGTAACCTGTAAACCTATTCACCGCCTTGTAACAGTCTAGTTTATTAGTTTACCGCCTCGACGTATTGTAATGTAATCAAGCCAAAATCAATTGTCAATTAGCAATGATACAATCGGTAAGACAGATAAATACAAACTTGTTTTATACAGTCTCTAAACGTACAGTTTAATGAACAAAAAGGTAGCCTAGACCTATAGTCGTGAGAAATTTCAATTCCATTGTCTGTACATGGAAGAAACGCCTCTTTTAACTTAATATAGTGTTTTATTTATTAGGATGATCAAAACGTTTGTTATGTGTCGTGTCAGTTGATGTACATACGATAGAAACAATAACATGTTTGGGCAATGGGTAAAATAATTTAGCGCATTGATAAATTGAAATGGTAGCTTAATAAGATTAAAGAATGTTTAAAACTTATTATGCAATATGGTATTTGAGGGTATATTAAATTCTTATGACATTATAAGGGTCACCATTTTAGGAAAGATGGCACCAATTATTATGTTTCCATATATGATGCGAAACATATATCGACTGTCACATGTACATTATGATTATATTTTCACAAAATCATGAACTGAGTCCTAGCAAAGGATACAAGTGGAATAAATTTGGATCAACTGGTAAACCGTTGAACTCTGAATCGGGCGATTCGGGTTCGATTCCCGGACGGTGCATGTCACTTTCTTGATCATGAAATCCTGTCTACGGTCATTCGCATTTCACCTCTATTTTGACATGTACAAATGTAACAGCAGTTCAATGCAAAAGTGAAGGCAACTATTACTGGTAAAATACAGGGAATACTACAAAAACCGACACTTCCACCGGATCTCTATTTTGTAAAATATGATAAACAAGATCAACAAGGAAAGGCAGGTTCAATGAACGAAACCAGCCAGTGTAAACCCGAATAAGTGAAGAATTATAATTAAAAACAATCCAGTATTTTTTTAAATTTATCTACAAAACTATTGAAGTACCCAGTCATTTAGGTTTAAGAAGGAATATGGTAGGGAATATTTAACATTTTTTCAAAGCGCATTCAGGTCAATAACCGCTATTATGAATTTACTTTTACTTAAACTATTACATTAAAATCTGATAAGGAACAAATTATGTCAGTCTGAAATGTCTTCAAGTATTTGAAGTAAAACGTAACATATATCCTGGTGATTATGTCAGTCTTAACATAAATCATTTAACCCATTGACAGTCGTTAAGTCTTGCGGGAGGTCGCGGAGGATCGGACCCCATGTGGTGAAGGTTTTACACCGCTTAAAAGACAACACTGCGTGGGGCGTAGAAGTCATATACACAATAATAAAAAAGCATGGCGACACCGTGTAATCAAAATAATTAATTAACACGTAAGGTAATCGAATTAAATGTTTTTCCATGTCATTAAGCCAATACAAGACGATCAAAGGGTCAAATGTAAAATTTTGATATCCGATACAAACGGTTATCTGCTCCAAATAATACGAGTAGAATGTACTTAATTCACCAAAAAGAGTGCACGGTAGTCCGGTAATTGCACATTGTTAATTCATGCATTTCTGTGCAATTAGCAGACTTTGAATAGAGATTTTTAAAACTGATACATATATTAATGAAAAGAGTAATGTAACTGTATATCAACTATCTATCAAAACAAAAATTGTTATCTGCACGAGACTAAAAAAATGCAAGATACAGATTTAAAAAGGAGAAATCTGTACACGACCTTACGATGATTGCGCAAATTAGAAAATTTAATTCGATCTTTTATATTTTTGAGAATCAAAATAAATAAAAGTCAAGTTTTTGTTATTGAAACCTCTAATTTTTCAAGAATGACAGTTTATATGTAAAGTAAATTTCAGTTTTTATTAATATTAGTATATGTTATGCAATGTTATATGTTATGTTGTACTGTGTTGTGTTGTGCTGTGTTGTGTTGTATTGTGCTGTGCTGTGCTATGCTATACTATGCTATGCTATGCCATGCTATGCTATACTATGCTATGCTATGCTATGCTATGCTATGTTACGATACAGTGTAGATATGATATGATATGATACTTGAAAACATGAAAAAAAAACAATTTAAAACGACTATACACATGTATCCATTTACAAGACCCTGGCTGTTACACGGATATAACTTTATTGTGGATCTGTTGACTACTTTATCTTCATCATACAAATTATATATTTACCATAAATCAACTGCTCCTTGCATGTGAGAGATAAATTAAAATTTAAAATCAAAACATACTGTGCCTATCTGTTTTATATCTGGAGCATTAAGACGTTTGCGTGTGCCAGCTACATACACGGCTAAAATGCCACTCCAAAACTTGTCAAGATAAAATGTAAAACATTATTCCTCTACAAATCTTTAATAATAAAACATAATGGCTCCAATAAGTCCATGTTTTCAAATATTTACTTTTTTATGAATTTATTTTTTAAATCTTTTTCTTTCTCGATTAAAATTTACAAATAATTTCTAAAGTATTATGTCCATACATAAAATAACTCATTATGAGATTTATCATTCATTAAAAATCTTAAAAATCACAATATATTTGAAATTGTGTCTTTTCTTGTTAACTACTTACCGTATTACATGGCAACTCAAAATGAAATACCTGTAATGGCTTTTGTACAAAAAAAGTAAAATTGATTGTTTTTAAAGATGTACTATGATCATCATTGAGTAAAATACTTTATCACAGAAATTTATCTCAATCTACTAAATTCTTACTATGTCTAATTTACGGAAACGTATAGCGACCACCCCTATATGTTGTTAAAACAGGATTTTTGACAATTTATGTAATACATACGAGATTATATACCTTACCAATTTTTACAAACTAACTTGATCTGTAATATGTATCTAGTAATATCTACAGTCCCTGCATGTTTGTAAAATCAGAATTTAAGACAATTTATTTAACACACGATATATATTTGACCAATATTTACATTGTTATTTGATCAGTTTTCATTTATTTTAAGAGATATATTCAATTTAAAATGTATGTACAGAGGATGATCCATGAGAAAAGTCAAGACATTTGTATTTGATAAAGGAAGCAATTCAATCAAGTTATATCGTAAATTATATGTAACGCGTATTTTTTGTAATCTATTGTACGTTTTTACCTTATAATGCAGGATAAACTACTTTAAACTTTTTGACAATTTGAAAAATAAAACATTTAAATCTTTTTAAATAATGATATGTAATTCTTCCTCAAATCATATTTGCATATAACAAACATACTATAAGACTGTGAAAAAAAATCATTTGATATGTATCATATTGGGATGGTCGCTATACATTTCCGTACTAATTTGAACAAAAGAATGAATGAACTATATATGGGAAGCTTTGTAACCTATGACAGGTCAAGTAAAGTTTGTCTTTTCTAAAAAAAAAAAAAAAAAACACACACAAAAATGCCAGTTTTGGGGTTTGTTTTAATGATTGTGACCACAAAAAGTGTGTAGAATTTTAACCATAACATATCTACTTTATGTAAAGTCAAAACATGTTTATTTTATATTTACAAAGAGACTGTGTTGCAATTATCAATATTTTCTTATATCAAATTTAAGTATAACATATACAAATTACAATATTGGTAAATGACGCTGTGTAATGTAAAAAGAATAGGTTGAATACTGAGGAGGAAAAACTGTAGTGGTCATTGTTTTTCCTATCATGGTTTCAGTGATAAATATATTTTAAATGATATTAAAGTCCAGGGGAGATAACTACTATAAAAAGTTGCAAAAGAGTTTTTAACAGTGATTGCCCCTGTATCGTGTTCCTAAAAGGTATGTTCAAATATTTTCAGCGAAGTTTCCTGCATATCGTAATATACATTGACAAATTCTTGAAAATCGTTTTCGGCATCATTTCCAAGAGAATATTGCCCGGTCCCGAAAAGAAAATAGCCATAAGTATTTTATTTCTGTACCATTAGTATTAGTCTACGGGGGAAAGTATAATCTTGCTACATAATATTGGATCTCCTTCAGTTATCAAACACTTTTCATAACCTTTGAAATTGTTTGTATAGGAAAGGACTTCAGTTGCAAACTATTCCGTTTATGCGCCGTGGTCTACATCAACTCCTGCATTAATTTGTTTATATTTTATTATAAATTCTGTAAATCTTACATATTGCTTAAATTGTTAATTCTGGCACAAGTTCCAAGTCGAAAAAATCGCACTACAGTTTAAATCAAGCAGATTTCAGAATTGGTTGCAAATGCAAAGCAATGTCCTTTCCAGTCTCTTTCTATAGTCGTTATTTTGCTTTTTACTTTTTTTATCTTTCAAAAACATGTTAAGAAAAAAACTATTACTAATTCAAAAATCGCCTTCCATCATTACTTTAACATATTTTATGTTTTTATTGTTGTAAAACTTTAACCTTCGTCATAAAAGTGATAATAAATAGACGTAACACTGTGTTTCATTTCATTTTTATTACTTTTTATTACTATCCTTACTTTCTTTACTTTGTTGATATTAGCTTAATATTTTTGTGCCCCTACGTTAGTGGCGGGCATTTAGATTTACCCTTGTCCGTCCGTCCGTCTGTCCGTCCGTCCGTCCGTCCATCCTTCCGTCCGTCCGTCCGTTCACTTTTGTGTCGCACGTAACTCAAAAAGTATTTGACCTAGAGTCATGAAACTTTACAGGAATGTTGATCAGCATGTGTAGTTGTGCACCTGGGTATTTTGGTCTGAATATTTTTAGTATTTTCAGAGTTATTGCCCTTGACTTTGTAAAATTTTGCAATTTTCAACTTGTGTCGCATGTAACTCAAAAAGTATTTGACCTAGAGTCATGAAACTTTACAGGAATGTTGATCAGCATGTGTTGTTGTGCACCTGGGTATTTTCATGTGGATATTTTTAGTATTTTCAGAGTTATTGCCCTTGACTTAGTAAAATTTTGCAATTTTCAACATGTGTCGCATGTAACTCAAAAAGTATTTGACCTAGAGTCATGAAACTTTATAGGAATGTTGATCAGCATTTGTAGTTGTGCACCTGGGTATTTTCGTCTGGATATTTATAGTATTTTCAGAGTTATTGCCCTTGACTTAGTAAAATTTTGCAATTTTCAACTTGTGTCGCATGTAACTCAAAAAGTATTTGACCTAGAGTCATGAAACTTTACAGGAATGTTGATCAGCATGTGTAGTTGTGCACCTTGGTATTTTCGTCTGGTTTTATTTAGTATTTTCAGAGTTATTGCCCTTGACTTAGTAAAATATTGCAATTTTCAACATGTGTCGCACGTAACTCAAAAAGTATTTGACTAGAGTCATGTAACTTTACAGGAATATTGATCAGCATGTGCAGTTGTGCACCAGGTATTTTCGTCTGGATTTATTTAGTATTTTTAGAGTTATTGCACAACTAGAAAATATTTGCAATTTTCAACTTGTGTCTCAAGTTACTGAAAAAGGATTTGACATAGTCATTAAACCTTATGGGCAGGTTGCTCAGCATATTTAGATTTGCACCTGGGGTTATGCTTGTTGATTTATCCAGTATTTGTAGAGTTATTTCCCTTGATTTAGTAAAACGATTGACAGAACAGTGGCGCGGTGGGGGCACCCGTGTCCTATGGACACATTTCTAGTTTAATCTATTGTTTCAAATGTCTAATTTAGTTTGCACCATTTATTACAAATGTCAATGTGTAAGAAAACAAAAGGCACCCTACGTCATTATCTTACATATCATCCTTAAGTAACGTATAGAAGATTAAAGGATTCAAGCAAACGTTTCATCTTTTTCTGTTATGATATTTTAATCAAAACAAGTCTTAATTCAAAGTGCAGTCCAGATGTAGATAATTATAAGTCAATGTAGTTCTTGTCATTTCAAATATGTACCTGTATTAACGATGGTCATGCCATGTACTGCTCATGAATTTAAAGTTTTCATTCGGTTTATAAAATATTAAAAGGTATACTTTCACATTAGACAATTGCAGCAACAAAGTCGACATACAACTATCCGAGTTCTGATAAAAGGAATAGCCATCTTCCTCGAACAGCCGAACTTTAAAAATTAATCTTAATTATTTGAATAGTATCAGCAGTAAATCACCAAAGATTCAATCAGACCAGCGTACTTTTACAAGATGAATTCATTCTTTTGAACATTTTTCCAACAAGAGACTTTATCTTTATACAAATCAAAGCGGTGTAACGACTTTGTAAAGAAGGCCACGGCATCTTGAGCATGCTGTAAACAGCGCTGTTATGTCTCTTAAAACCGCATCAAAGTATAGTATTAATGTTACAATCTAATCATTATAAGTTTGTTTTTTTTATTTGAGCAATCAATCCAATAGAGTATATGTACATGCTGAGCTTTAATTACTTTCATATATTTGTAGACATGTTATTGTGGTGAAGTGCTTTTTCAGCCTATCAATTAATATAAGGTTTTCATTCGGTTTAAGGATCGATTGATTTCTTGGAATTTGTTTCAAGAATAAATCAAATGATTCAGCTGGATACAATTTTGTTTCAGCGAGCTTTCATTATAAAGCTGATATTACCGTTATTGGGGTCTAATTCTTTTTCAAAGAATTCTTCAGTTTCGCTATCGATTGTAATTGTCATTTCCTCAGAGAATCCTTTGAAATTCTAAATAAAAAACTCATTTTTGTCACAATTTCTCTTTTTGAGGAGCAAGAAATTATTTGGGTTTTTTTCTCCATAAGTTTTCATTTTCGGAATTCTTACTTTTGTAAAACTACCCCGCTTTCTTTTCAACAGGATTATAAACTTTCTGTTTTATGTTTAAACAATTTCTTATTTCGGCTGTCTTCTTTTGTTGAACTTCGAGGTTATCCATTTTCTTGTTCTTTAACTCCAGCTCAAACGACCGAGCGCTTTAAATTTGGTACTATTAGTGTTAATATAAGTTTGAATATAGAAATCAACTCCAGTTTCAATTTAAAAATGTAATTATTTTATTTGAAAAATATACAACGTTTCGACTCAAAAGTCTTCATCAGGTATATGTTAGTGTATAAATACAGTTTGGTTACATCATGTTCATGATTTCTTGTGTTTTTAAACAGTGGAAAAGCTGCGTTATTCATAAAAATATTTTATATCCTTTTCTTCGCTTTAAAAGCATATTTGGAGTCAATTTTCGTAGCTGTGCTGATTATTGGTCGTGCATATAGTACCCAAATTTTGGTCCTATTTTGCCACTATAACTTTACTGTGATAATGATCGAATACGGCCAAAACATTTCTGTTTTTTCTTGCGATCTTATTGCCTAATATCTGCATGCGCTTAATGTTTAATTTATCAAAGACATTCATCTTATAAGTATCATTAAAATGGTGTGAACTTGTTTTCCATGGCTTTCCTTATCACCATCCAGTTATCCGCTAATTCTTCAATTGTTCTTCCAGACAGCATAATATTTAGAGTAATTTATCATTTTTAGTCTCAGATCCTGCAACTCTTCCCTGGTTTTGTCCATGTCATTTCATTTCATTGCATTCTGTCCTGTGAAACGTCCAGCTTAATCGCCTTGATAATTAAATTTCGGTTAATGCTAAATACTTAATGTGTTTTTGGCAATTATTTTAATATTATAAAATTTGTTTTTCCAATAATTATTCATCGTCTTTCCTCAAAATTGAAATTATTGAAACTTTAAACTTTTCTTAATTGATTTGGATTTTACCTCTGCCTTCTAACGTAAGTAATTTTGTTACACTAAGCAAGCTCAGTTCTTGACATATACATATGAACCTGATATCTATGCAACTTAGTAGCTTATTCCCTGTATATATATTTTTTTTCATTCAATTGACATTTGTTGATAGATATCACAGATAAATTGCATAAGTTATCTTCTAGTATGTTTGTACATATTTTGATTATGCATTTTCTTGACGAATTTATATAATTCTAAAACAATGTTGTATTTATATTTACTGTTTATATGATCCTTTGTATATATGATCCTTTGTACTATCTGTAATTAAATATATATAATGTAAAGGCTCTTCAATGATGGAGGAAATAAAGATAATAATAATAATATCAAAATTTATGTTAACCATTGAGTTAATATAATCAAAAATATTCTTATATCATAACTGTCAAAAGAAAATGGAAATTACACTGTAGTAACAATAATTAGTATGTATCTGGTAAATTGTTTACATATTTTGTAATTTGGTTAGAAAACACATTGTAGAAAACGAAAACGTCATAGCTAAAAAGATATAGAACGTTGAATTTGTAATTTTTATATTTTACGAAAGCTTGAAAGCTTTAAATAGATGACCAAGAGGCTGATGGTACTGCTCAGGTGCAGTAAAGGCTCTGCATCTGTCAACTGTCAGTTTAAGCAACCAAAACTAGGAAATGGATCGTATACGTATTACCTATAGATTAACATCATTTAAGAAATCGCACAATTGCGAGAATTAGGGTAAACAAAATACTTTTATTATAAGTAAATGTATAATTGGAAAATAAACATTTAAAGAATAAGCAAATCCTGATGATTTTAGAAAATGGAGCTGTACATTTCAAAGATAGAAATGCAAATAATTACCCTTATTCATACCTTATGCAATTACAAGATATTTTATGAAATATTTTTTAGCTCGTAAAATAAATATATCGACACATTTCAATTTTAAATATTGAATGTCAACAATCTTACTCATACACATGGTTGTCCTGTTATGTCATGATGAATCATCAAACCTTAATTTTTGAACAATCTGCTCGTCATCATCATGGTATTATTGAAATCACGTTTACTGCTATTATTTCTGTCTTTTACGATTCTCCATGACTAATTTTTCTTTTGTCCAATAAGACATGTTTGAATACTTAAGGTCGCAGTTTTGTAATTGAACACAAATTTGAACTGTGCTTTAATTGTCCATAATTTACTCAAAGTTTTATAGCTCTTGCATTGACCTTATTATTCAACCTTTCTACATTTCACCAAATTGCGCAGTCAAATACATTAATACATTTTTGATTATCTTTATTAAATATAATTTTTAAAGAAATAGTATTAGTGTTCATAAAATCATTTCCTTGACGTTTAGCCAGAAGATTTTCTTTCACCACTACACGAAAAGGTAGACACATTACTTCCATACTGCATAAGGCTTCGCGAAATTGTGTTGTGATTAATTCCGAGGCATCACTTTGTTTTCAGATTTTTATCATTTTGTAGTTTCAGATTATGCAATTCTTCCCTGGTTTTGTCCATCCTGTAATACACCCAGCCTATCTAAGTTCCTGAACTATTGTATCTATATCATTCCATAATGTACTCATAGTTTTAAAGCTACTGTATTGTCCTTTTTACATTATCCAATCTTTTTTGATTTATCACCAAATTTTGCGGTTAAGAAGTTAATAATATGTTATTTGTTATACATTTGATTACCCTGACAAAATAAACATGTTACAGATATAGATTTATTATTCATTTAATCAGGTACTAGATGTTTAGCCAGAAGGTATTGTTATACCACTACACAGAAAGGAAGACACGTTAACGAAGAAGAAAAATATACTGTGGTAATGATACTTATTATATGGTATTTTTTTAACAGATATTGTAATTGGATTGGCAAAAAAAACTAAAACTTTCGCTAAATATGATTAATACCCCCGCAAGACTGCTTTGGAAATGTGGAAGTTATTAGTCACTAGTTACTAGTAACAGAATACCTTGCAAAAGAATTGAAATAGAGTAATGGTAGTTGGCGCAATTAAAGATAGTTGTGGTACTTTTATGTTGCATTTCCTTTTAATGTGGTTGACTATTGATGAAGTTTAATTGAATTTCTCTGTAAAAATTCCAGAAAGAGTTACGCTTCTTGAGCACTGCACTTCCCCTCATCACACTTGACCATTGTATGAAGTTGCATTAAACATTAGTTTTTAAGTTATGAACCGGACAAGGGAAAAGAACAAAGGGCAATAACTCTACAAATATTGAAGATGGCGGTATGATTATTATACACTGCACTTCCTCTCATTGCTCTTTACCGTTGTATGAAGTTGTAATGAATTCCAACAACTAGTTTTCAAGCTATGCACTGGACAAAACATGTAACAATTAAAGGCAATAACTGTAATTTGTCCGAATATATATCGACACATTTCAATTTTAAATATTGAATGTCAACAATCTTACTCATACACATGGTTGTCCTGTTATGTCACGATGAATCATCAAACCTTAATTTTTGAACTATCTGCTCGTCATCATCATGGTATTATTGAAATCATGCTTACTGCTATAATTGCTGTCTTTTACGATTCTCCATGAGTCATATCAAATTTTCCAAAGTTCACAGTTTGGTAGTTGAACAGAAATTTTAATTGTGTATTTATTATTGCTATTTAAATATGTGACTGTGTAGAACCAGACGTTTGGGATTTGTATTGTGAATATGAATAAAAATCATTTCAGTGAGAATGTTTTCAAGTTCATATATTTGATGTGTCCCATAAGGCATTTTGATATCTTCTTAAAAACATGTTACAATATTAAATCATTACATACCTTGGGTTTTAATATTAATTATTGAATCAAGTGACGGCATTGGTGAGTGGTTAACGCGCCGGCCCAGTTATCGCACGGATTCAAATCCTGTCAGGGGCAAGTCGTTGTTTCCTTGCGCAAGAAATTTACTCTCATTGATAAGTTCTGTTGGTTCCAGGAGCGGGTTCGAAAGTGTGCATAAGCTTAAAGCTTCCTACACAATCGAACTAAAATAAATTCGGTAATGAATAATCACGAAACGACTGACATAATAATTTATCGTTGTCAGTGTTTAATTGTTTATAAAGGTATGTCTAGTGTCATAGGTCAACCTAAGATCATGGGTACTTGCAAACCAGTAAGAGATATAATCCCTACTTATTTTGCTCTATAAATAGTAGGTTCCATTTAAAAAAAATGTTTCCAGTGTAAAAACCTACCTATTTAAAGATACAGTGCATCCTCTCGGAAGTACTTGTTACTGTGCTTGTTGTATATATGTGAAAGAAAGAATTAAGATAAAAAAAATAGAATCCAACAATAGTTCAAAATAAAACTTAGAATAGTAGTATCCAATAATAGTCCAACATAAATCTCAAATTAGAGCATCAATGTGTTATGATTCCTTTGGGAAAAAATATGATATTATAATTACAAAATTGTCACAAATTCATTGTATCCTACGTATCTACTTGATCTTACGGGATCCAGTTGACTTTCGGAAATAGATATATAGTTCTCTGGTCCCAATCAGTGAAGAAGACAATAAAATGTCATCGTTGATTTGTGAGATATGTTAACAGAGAGCAAACTCTATATATGTGAATGTTGAGCTTGTTTAAATGGGTAGTGCAGTTTGTGACTGTATATAAAGCTGTTCTGAAACCATCATTTTTGTGATGGTGGATGTGCAGTGGCTATGCTTTCATGACTGTTCTGCAAGGCGCTGTGCCGTAATTGGACTGGCATATCGATGTGGTGGTATGTGTGTATATACCCTCTCATTTCTATCAATTTATCTGCACACTTGTATCTTAAGTGATCCCACACAGGAGACAGTAAAACTGTATTGAATTTAATTATCTCCCTTTATATATACTTTATCTGTCTAAATTCAGTGTGTCCTACGGATCTACTTGATCTTACGGGATTCAGTTGACTTTCGGAAATAGTTATATAGTTCTCTGGTCCCAATCAGTGAAGAAGACAATAAAATGTCATCGTTGATTTGTGAGATATGTTAACAGAGAACAAACTCTATATATGTGAATGTTGATTTTGTGTTGTTCAATGTGTATTGCAGTTTGTGACTGTATATAAAGCTGTTCTGAAACCATCATTTTTGTGATGTTGGATGAGCAGTGGCTATGCTTTCATGACTGTTCTGCTAGGCGCTGTGCCGTAATTGGACTGTAGAGAGAGAGAGAGAGAGAGAGAGAGGGAGGGAGAGGGGGAGAGAGAGAGAGAGAGAGAGAGAGAGCTTGTTCAAGGACAGCTCTTGATATATATATATATATATACAGTGTATATATATATATTGATATATATCTTGATATATATATATATATATATATATATATATATATATATATATATATATATATATATATATATGTTTGAATAAATATCATTATGCATCCATTCCTAATAACAAAAATCTTTCATGAGAATGTAAGAACGTACCTATCTTAAAATACAGTGCATTCTTGCAAAAGAGTTTGTTTACTTTGCTTGTTTTTATTGACGTCAATACTCGTTATCAGCTCATAAAAGAGCATTGTTTTTTAATAAACCCCCTATCCTTTGATTTTTTAGATACCTACGTGGGAAGTTTGACGTTAACGATGACTTTTAAAAATACGTACTATTGTACAGGTGAACAAATGGGGAAGATCAAGTAAATTTGTACCATCGGTTTTTGTTATATGTAGTCATTTTTAATAACAGAATACTTGACTTTTATAGCAACTTTTTTTCAACGACAATTCGGATAATAAAATTCGCATTGCAGTGGTTCAGAAGAAATTTGAATTGTGATTACTCTTCACCGTGTAATTCTTTGACAGTTTAAGTCATATATATGTACGACATTTAAATGGGCGCACATGAGTCAGCTGTGGAAGTTGTAAATTTGTGGAGCCCATAGCAGTTGTTAAATAAAATGTAATTTAATTATGTACGGACAATTTTAGCCTGCGTTTATACTTATAAAAATACAACCAATAAACTGTCAGCGTTTGAACCACATGAGTCAAATAAAGTTAGAAAAGGATCAAATCTTATCAATCATTTCCAAAGTCTGAAAAATCCATACTAAATGCATATCGCACCCCATATAGCCTCGTGTACATTTTCAGAGTCCAAAATATCTATATCAAGTGCATATTTTACACTAAATAGCCTCGTTTTCATTCTCTGAGTCCAAAATATCTATATAAATGCATATCGTTCTAGATTTTAAGGCCACAAATCATATCAATTTGTTATTTTACTTGAAGAAACAAAGTTCTGTCAAAATGTGCAAAAATGAAATGAAGAGTTCATTATACATTATCGAGACAATTATGAATCTATTGAACTCGAACACAGCTGCAAAACATTTATCAGACTCGGCTCGAATCTTGTCCAATACATGTATATGTTTAATAGCTTTGTTCACGTTCAATAGAATTCAGTATTGTACTCAACAATGTATACTAACATAATAACCATGAAAGGACCTTTAAGAAAAAATAACACCAATTTTATAACATTTCAATTTGAAATATGAATCTATAATAACCTTGTGTTTTTGCATTGAAATTACATTATATTGAACAATGACCAACCTGGTCAAGAAAATGACTTTAATTCATTCAATTATCATCTTCTGTGTTTGATTCCTAGCAGAGGAATATTCGGTGACATAAATCGTTATGCAACTATGGTCCCTTCGTCGTGAAATAATGTATACGCAGACATGTTTTTGCAATTATTTACAAGTTAACATAATTTTGGTCTTTCTTCACTGCTGAAGTCTAAACTGTCGAGGTATAATTTCCTGAAATTTTTTATATTGTCTTGTCCTGAAAATGTCATGCTTGTGTCAGTATTTGCGCAATTTTGACAGCAGGGATCTTATTTACCGCCCCACTTATATGTGTAAACAATTTCAATAAGAAATATATTTTCTAGAAGACAAATTTTCTACAATCGATATTAAAATTTTACTTCCGTTTACATTAACAAGTGACGATGGACTAATCTTCGTCTGTGTTATGTAATGTTTGCTGCTTCAAACCATAATTCAGTGGTTGTTTGAAACTAGAAAAGCGACGAAATAAGCATGTTATCTATACATATAAACTTTATTTCAATAAAACAAAACAAATGTACAGAGCATTTTTCTTTAGTAAGATAGTTTCGTAAATTCGTTATAGAATATAGAAAACAAAAAAGCAAGAAAAATCTATAAAAAAAAATGAGACCTTTGAAAAAATATAAATATGTTTAGAAGAAAGTCACAAGTTTCATCGAATTTGATAAAAAAAATTTACTGGGCAACTTTCCGTTCCAAAGAAATGTTTTTCAAACACCAACAAGATTATTTAATGTTTTTCAATATTCTCTGTTTATCTTATTTTTTTCATCAATTCACGGGTAATTTCTTTTCTTACGTATATTCAATTAGGAATTCGATTCATATTATTGCAAGGGCATTGGTGATAATTAACCAATTAGAGAGTAGAACATCATGCTTTACGTCTTCGAAGAAATGAACTCATTAAAATGTTTTACGTCAGATAACTTTAGGATTGTTCGGAAAGTAATTAAAAGATGACAAGGTGACCATGTTTATTTTACAATACTGTAAATCATTACAAATAATTGAAGACTTGGTTGTTTCAGTAAAGGAGAAATATAATATGAATATTGTTACAATAACTTACAACAACAATAACACTTGTAAAAAAATATCATGTGAATGCATTGCCTTCTTAAAAAGAATTTATATAATAGTAGTTTAAACGCCGTACTCATTAAACACTTTACATGAAGTACATATTATTCAAAAGTTATAGGTATGGGTGCAAAATCTTGATAAATGCTAGATCTGCACACGAGACAATAAAATCACCATAGAACTATAATGGAATAACTCCTGTGCATGTGTCAGTAGAATTCTTATCTATTGCTATTTTCTATCACAAGAATCTATCTAATACTGTCAACAAGGAAAAAACAAAAGTTAGTCGTTTAAAATATCTCTTCAGAACATTCTTAATCAAACCGAGTCTGCACAAATTTATATAGTTTCACTGTTTCCGTCACCCCTTTCCAAGGTTTAAATACTTATACACAACAGCAGATCAAGTGCTGTGTGACAACTGTAAAAAGTTGCCCCCTTCTTCTTGTCACTGTTGTTGTATTTTTCTGGTCATTAGGAATCATTGATTCTTTCAAGTTTTTGTTTTTGCATATGGAATTTTGAGAACCAAACCGGTGCTAGGGGGCGGGGCGTGAGAAATGATGCACTTTAACATAATTTCTCATGAAGAGCCTCGATCTAATAGAGTCTGCTATCTTAAAATATTATTTTTTTCGCTCCTTTTGAGGAAAGAAATCGGACCGATGGAACGACTGACTCTCAAGCTTATATCAATATTCCTCCGCTGAGGATAAACAACTGAAAGAAATACAAGGTTAATAACCTTAAAGTCCAGATTGAAAAATTTAAGGTCTATATAACGTTTAACAGACTAAAATATAAGCATACAACAGTATGACAGCAATAGAATAAATTTTATCGGAACAAAAATGCACAGAAACTTGCAACTGCAGAAAAAAATGCCTTGCAAAACAGGCCTTCTTGACAGGGTGGTTTACGAGTCGGACGAGAATCTAAGGCAATGCTGGTCGTGTTGGTTTTAAACCCGTCAGGGGCAAGTCTTGATTCCATCAGGAAGAAACTTTATACTCATTGCATCAGACAGGTTGGTTCCATGAACGGTTTCGACAGTGTTTTAATAAGTTGATAGCTTCCAACACAATGGAACTAAAAACAAACCTTAATTGTGAATCATGTGCCTCTAAATAAGCAAGCCTGTTCTACATTTAATGGCAAATAACTCGGAAACTTACACAAAATTAAGTTATATAGGTGTGTTATTTTTATTCATAGTATTTGTAATGTAAAGACAGTGCTATAACAATAACATTATTCTGTTCGTTGGTGCACAATATTGAGATTTTACTCTAGAAAGCAAACTTAACAGTAACGGTGAATATGCTAATGACAAAATCGTACTATTTTTAATCAGCATTCGAAACTGAAACTATTGCATGCTTGTATTTATTTATTCTTCTCTCGAATTACCTGGCATTTTCTAAAGACATTTGTTGTATGCTACCTGCAGCTTTATTGGCGTCCGCGCCGAAGCGCGGCGCTCTTATGGAATGAGATCAGATTTTGTGAAAGGGCGACAGCAACTTCTCGAGCCTTTTAGTCGGTCATAATAAAAGCCGAAAATTCCGATCGGTATGAGGGTGCTTGATTATTAAATAAGAATGAAATGTCGCGATATGTTACAATGAATTTTCGCAATGCAAACATTTACAAATGAAATAACCTTTTCCGTCAATAAATCGCGCTCTTCGGGGTTTTTTATTTATCATTTTGTAGTACACAGTCGGTTATCATGTCATGGTATGTTATTGTTGTACATGTATCCTAGAATGATCAGTTGATGACCTAAATATTCCAAAAACCTATTTATAGATATATCTTTTTATCACTCCTATCGGTAAATGCCGGTCTCTCCCGGTCTATTTTGACCAGGATTTACTAGTGACCGGCGAATAGTACCACACGTTTATTGTCCGGTCTCTCCCGATTTTGGAGTAGATGTTTGATATCGTTACAATTGGAAAAAAACAACAATAGCATGTTTCATTTTATCTATATGAGATAAAAACAATAAATATGTACACGGATTTATATGTAATATAAATCCGTGATATGTACAATAATTGAGAAAAAGGTACATTTTTTATGGTATTAAAATGACATTATCAACTTTGAAACATTTTATTTAATTATTCAATTTGTTATCCGTGTTTAGTAAAGATGCCGAGGAATTATTCAAAGTTACAAATTAGATTTTATGAATTATTCAATTGATCGATAATTTAAAAAATGATAAAGAAAAATACAATGTACATGTACATGGTTTAAGAATAAACAATATTATATATTGAAAGATAAACCATAATTTACTGACTTTTTCCAGTTAAGCTTTTACTTATAATCGTCGGTCAATATGACAATTGAATTCTTAAAATTTATTTTACAATTTTAATAAAAAAGAGTAGTAAAAACTCAGTATTAAAATAGCACATAAAACACAAAAAAGAATAAAAAAAAACAATATTCATAAAATTTGTATTTTTTTTAAATTAAAATTAATAGATATTACAATTATTGTATAATAAACAATTATGCTCAACATGATCAACATGGTAATATAACCAGTGTCATATTTTTACTAACTTAAAGTGTGAACAGATACCTTAAGGGGGTCTTCGCTAATAGCGATAACATGTACATAATAAGGGACAAATGTGTGGTACGTGTTGATCATGCGTTACACATATGGATTATAAATGATTGCATACATGTATATCCGTTGCGATCATAAAGAAATAACAAGTAATATTCTAATCTCTAGCATGCCAATCAAAGTTCATAATGAACAATGTCTTTCGTCCGCTCATTCATAAGTGGTATACATTTCTGGTAGTTTATAAGAATATCTTGTCATCATATGTGTACTAGTTCATCTTCACTTGCTGCATTTCTTGCTTGGACGCCCTTTGATGCTTTGCATCAATGCTTTTCTTGTTTTCTTTAGATTGCAGTGAATTGTATTGTGTCTGTTGTTCCTGTATTAGCTTATTCCTAGACTTTATGATGTCAATAATATACATGCGAGGAAGCGTTTGCTAGCGTTCTTTTGCCTAATTTTGTGAGTTAAAGCATAACAAATCAAGAGAATTGCATTTGAAGTTTGATAAGTCAAGAAGATTTCATTCAATTTAAGATCAATATTTCACTTGAAATAAATGAGAAAAATGCAATTGTAGCTATGTTATACAGCTATATTTATACATCGTTTTGAATACGAACAAATTGTAATGAAAAGGCCCTTAAATCACTTACAATTTTATCTATATCGAAAGTTTATTGTCTCTGAACATCAAATAAAAAACACCACGTTTGCTTATTTCCAGGTTCCGGTTCATTGACTGCGATCCCTAATACTTGAAGAAAATAAAAGTATTTTGTTTTTCAATAGCTACTCAGATTAGCGGGTAAGATTTTATTGACATAAAGAGGCTATGAGACTGTGGGATGTTATATTATCCGGTCCGCTAATTAGCATATAACGGCTTAGTAGCTATTTCTTCTGCGGAACTAACACAGTAAGGACTATTTTTGCTTATTTTTATCTTTTGTGATGATTTACATGGGTTGTAAGTGCCATTGATAATGTGTTAATTGCCTTAAGAATGTTAAACTCTTGAATACATTTTTTTAAAAAATCATGCAAATTAGCATGAATCTGACTGCTTTAACAGAAATTCATTTTAGATAGAATCAATGATATCGACCTGTTTACTGTTTATATTTCAATATATGAAAACAATTTTAACTGATATATCTTTGAGAAATAAGAATGACTTTACTGCAAACAACATCTTTTTTTATTTAATCAGTTACTATATTAACATTTACTATAGTAACACATCAGCCTTTTAAGTCAACAAACGACAATTTATTTCGCCTTATTTCGCACATATATTTATTGTACATTGGGAAAAGACTTCAATAAGCATTAGGTTGCTTCCAGTCTAATCCTTTTCTTGTTTCGATTGTAAATATCATGTATGTATATATGCTTATGTGAGAAAGAATAAAATATGTTTAACCAACATTTTCCATTCCAATATTTGTGTTATAAATTTTGTTATTACTTTCCACGATATGGATTTTGTATGGTTTAATAATGAATTCAGTATCAAAACGTTGAAAAACGGGTAAAATCTGATCGGACTGCACTGAGGTACATACTTGCCATCTACTGTACATTTGTCAAGTCATTATATCATCAAGCCATGGGCACTCACAGAAATAATCAACGTACTCAAAGCACTGACAGGAGGAGATTATTGTATATTGTATTTCGCAAGATCTTTTAAACTGCAGATTTATACTTCTTAATTCACTCTCGAATGGTCATTTTTCTCCTGTTTACATTCTTACTCACCCTGCAACATTTTCAATTTTGCCGTTTTGGACTTTTATTTCCATCTATTTGCATATTAAAGTGACATTTATTATATTATGTAGATTTAAAGAGAGAAATCTCATTCCATTCTGTAGTTAGACCTTTATTCACTTTAATGTTAAGGAGATCATAAAAATAGAGGAAAACAGAATCCCTAACGAAAGTCCAAAACTGCAAATTTGAAAATGTTGCAGGCTCTGTTTGTCTGAGCCTGTTCCTGGACGGTAGTGGTTATTGCAAGCTACCGTCCATGCTCCTTAGCACCGGCTTAAGCAGAATTCAACATTTAAGATGAATTGGTACAAACATCCGCAGATGTGTTTGTATAGCGGAATGGCGGATATAATCTGGGATAGTTATCAATGGAGAGCTACTGGAACAAAAATGTGAGAATTGCAATCTAAACTAAATTGAGTGTGTGTGTTGTTGTTATTTTTTTTAAATAAAAGGCTGCATATCTTACATGGTGTTCACAGACATTAATTACAGTCTGGCAGCGCTTTGGCATGCTGTAAATGAACTGCATGATCCTTATTTGCGGAATTCTGTTTCACTCATCTTGTAACGCAATATGTTTCGTTCTAAAGAATTGTTTTAGAACAAACAACTTAAAAAACAAGATAGTTCAATGTACGTTCAATATTTTCTGTAAATAATTTGTCATCATCTTTTCACAAGTAATTTCTCTTCTTACGTACTTTCGATTAAAAATAAGATTTCAATTATTGTAAGGACAATCATGGTGATAATAAAAGTGTTTTTAATATAAAATATACTTTTATTATTTGTAGAAATGATCTTACTCAACATCAAGATTTACGTCAGCTATCTTTAGGATTGCTCAGATAACAACATGGTCGTGACTCTTTAGCTTGTTCATAAAGGTTTTATGAACTTTTCAATGTTATAAGGAGTTACTTTCTTTGACGCAATCCAGTCTTTATAACGATCAAAGCACTGAAAGTACTGTTGGAAGGAAATTTTCATAGAAATTCCCAATGCGTGTGAATTAAAAACAAAGGAATATGTACAAGCTTCAATCTACAGCTAGCTGATTTGATGACGTAAAATGTGACGTCACTGTTTCTGTTTTTGCAATACTCATTTTCAGTGGGCTGATAACTAGTTCTTGGCCCAGGGCCCCAAACCCATAAGTTGTGACACTCATAATCAGTTGAAATCATAGGCAATTCTGTTGCTAATATAGTAATAAGTGAATTAATAGATAATACTACTGCATTATGAACACAAAGAACCACTCAGTTTGACCTAAATCGGCCATGACTTATATAACTACTTCATAGGAATTTAAGACCATGCCATAAGCATTATTTAATCATAGTTAATGAAGAGACGTTTTATTTTAAACTCAAGGACAAGAAAAGCTCATCATGTGCTTACATGTGTAAGTTCAAACATGACTAATTGTGTTTTAGTATGAAATTGATGTACATGCTGTTAAAGTCATAGCAAAACAAAGAACAATGATTTAAAATAAACTTTTATTGTCAAAACTTGCATAAAAGTAAAAATATATATCCTAAAGATATAATAATGATGTTAAGAAAGCATAGCTTCAGGAAACAAATTGTGTATTGCCTCTATTGAAAATAATAATGCATTTCTGGAACATTTGCCTTAAACCTAATACCTAATACAAGTACCCAAAAGTGCAGACTTTCTCTTGTGTACAGATGCTTTATTTTAACTCATCTCAATGAAGCTATGCTTTCTTAACATCATTTTTATATCTTTAGGATTTTACTGTTTATATCTGGTGGCATGACTGCTTTTTAAATGTGATTTTCAACATATTAACCAGTCTGAGTGATTTTTATCCTGGCTCTGTCTTTTCGATGATTTGATGGATGTTTTATTCTGCCAAATCAAGTGGGGAACAGAAACCACTTTCTTATACTAAAGCCAAGGAAACACTAGTTTTAAATAAATCAAGATTCTGTTAACTTGCTCGTGTGCACTTGTGTTGATGATTTGCCATCAAACCTAACCAGAAAAACATACAATGTGTATATTTCAGTTTCTGTGATGTTAGCTACAGATGAGTAAGAAGCGAAGCAGGCATCTAGTGGTATATTTTTTATAGTCCTCTTTTTCTTTTAAATAAGTGAACAAATATTTTCACAATTTCATAACTGGACAAGTGTCAAAGTTATGTGGTCTGGGGTCATAACTTAAGACATCTGAATTTCTAGGCGAATAATTTATCATTTTGCGCCAAGTTCTACACTTAAAGAAATGATTTATGTTCAGTTTCTTATGTTCAGTATTTACTAATTTATCGCCTGCTACAAAGTAGCAGCGACATACAGGGATCACTTCTCTGTCGTTTGTCTGTCTGTCCATCTGTCACAAAACTTGTTCGGACTACTTCTAAGAAACTACTGGTGTGATTTCATCCAACTTTATAGGAACGATAAGTATCAAGTCTAGTTGTGCATAGTATCTGCATTTTTAAGTTTAAAGATTTTTGACAGAGTAATGGCCCTTTAATGATTTTTTCTTTTTTTCTGGACTACTTACTTATACTACTTACACAATTTGAATGAAATGTTACTGGATTGATTGGTACCTCAGGTACTGCACTTATTTAACTGTTTTTTGGTTGAAATTATCTTTAGCTGAATTATGGCCTATGGATGAAAAGGCGTTTTTGCCCGTTAATGATTGTTGTGTCATACAGCCAAGATACCTATCCAACAAACTGTCCAATCACCCCTCAAGCTATCATCAGGTGACACTTGGGATCACTGATCTCTCTTGTTTTGTTTTCGTTTGCTTCCTATACCTCTGGAAACATTAATTCACTTAAAACTGTATACGTTTACTTAAACTTTAATGCTTTCCTAGTTATACATAGTTCCTTCTGTATTTTCTTCAGCTGTCCTATGTTTTTATTACACCCCACAAATGAAGTTTATTTACTGTTTTAGCCACCAGCAATGTAGAACGTCATGAATGGAATGATTCTGAGACTAAATTACTACTTGATACTACTGCTGCGAATATGGAAAAACTGAAAGGGGCTAAAAACAAAACAAAAGTATGGACAGGTATTGCGGAAGTTCTCATAACACATGGTTTCAATGTTACTGTTACACAATGCATAGACAGGTACAAATATATGAAACGGTCATACAAAGCATATGTAGATCAAAATAAGAAATCAGGAAGTGGAAAGTGCTCATTTAAATATGAAAAAGAGATGCATGCTTTTATTGGGGACGACCCGGCAGTAAAACCACTTTGCACATTTGGATCAGGGGATAAAGTAGAAGGCACTGATCTTGATGCCAACGAAACTGATGAGTGTTCAGATGTTTCTTCACCAGCCTTTGAATCCAATTAAGCGTCCACGCAGAAAAAGCATGGTAAATGAGTTGAAGGAATTGATGGAGGAAAGAGACCAGAGAATGCTGTCTGCAATCGAAAAATGAACAATGAACAAAACAATTTATTGAAGAAACTTATTTATAAGTTGTAAATCTACTACAGTTTGTAATGAAGGTTTAGTGTCCCATATAGAAAATCACGATAACTGTTGGAAAGGTTAAAAAGTAAATGTTTGAATTTTGTTTATTTGCTTTTTTAATATATATGTATAACACATATTACAAGAGTTTATGTTAAATATTGTTTTGCCAGGAAAGCTTCTGTTTTTCATTTTATCAAAATATGAACAATCAAGCTTCTGAAGAAATGTATTGATAATTGTAAATTATCACAGTTTGAAGATGAGGTGAAATGTAATGCAGAGTCGTAATTTAGAAAATCTGTGTGGATATTGGAAAGGTTCTATGTAAATACATTTTGAGTATCCCTTAATAGAAAGCGTTATTTTTACTTATTTTTGTTCAAGGAAGGTTTCATTTGCTGAAAAGTAATCGGGACAAGGGACATTTTTCTTTAAATTGTCTTGAATTTGTTGCAAGGCATCTAATACTTTACTTGTAGTAAGTAAAAAGTAAATTGTTCTATATCACCCTAATTTTCAGCTTTATTTGCAAAAATAAGGCCTAAATAAGTATTTTTGATACATTTAAGGTAATTTCTGTGTATTTTGGCCTTTGTCATTTGTACTTTTAATAAACATTTTTACTAAACACTAACACTATATTTTCATGAACATTGAAATAAATCTTAAGGCGTGCTGCTTTAATTGCTATATTTTTAGCTCACCTGAGCACAACGTGCTCATGGTGAAATATTGTGATGGCTCAGTGTTCGTCGTCCGTCATCAACAATTTGTTAAAACAACATCTCCTCCTAAACCACGTGGCCAATTTTAAACAAACTTTACAGAAATGATTCTTAGGTGATCCCCTTTCATGTGTTCAGGTGTTAAAAAATTAATTCCATTGAAAATTCTGGTCGTTATGGCAACCAATAGGAAAAACTTTAAAAATCTTGTCTGAACTATTTCACCTAGAGCTTAGATATTTGGTGTGTAGCATTCTCTAGTGGACCTCTACCGATATTGTACAAATTATGGCCCAAGGGTCTATATTGGCCTCGCCTGGGAAGTCAATTGATTTTACATAGACTAAACTTCAAAAATCTTATTGTTGGAAAGTATTTGGTCTAGAGCTTAGATCTACGTTTTGGCCTGGTTTTGTTTACACCATTATAATTCTGTACTCAGGTGAGTGACCTGGGGCCAATGGTCCCATTCTTTTCAGCTGTGTTCATTGCATAACAATGCCTTCCTGAATTATTTCATTTTTACAATCATGTTTTATTGTAATGTTCTACAACTTCTTAATAAATTCTGTTTCAACCCTTGCAATATTCTTTGTATAAAAGACTAAAGGATCTTGCTCCCGAAATTGCAGGTTCTGGCATGGAATACATTTATAATCTAACACATGCCTTTCTGTCGCTCCACACTTTATACGGGATTTGTAAAAGTCCTGCTGAAGTATTTCTGGTAAAGTTGTTGAGATACTGATCATGTATGATCTATACTGACTCAGGGGTCTAGTTATTAGAGTCGCTGACGACTTCTCTGGCATGGTTTCGATTCCTGAGAGATGCCTTGATGTACAAGATATGATTGTAGTACTTGTGTTACTCTCCAGGAATGATGGTTAGGAAACCTCCCACCTATATATTTGAAATAGTTAAAAAAGGCGTAATAAAACGTGTAAGTATGTTTTTTATTAATCCACATACCGGTATTCAGTTTGCTTGTAAAGGAAGCTCTGAGCTTATCTGAACATATTGAATCCACTTCCAGGAACTATCCGGTACTGGTGTGACCGTGTCAAAAGAAACATGGTTGTGACCTCAGTAGGGCTTTAATAAATAACCCTCGATCAACTAAATGCCAGATAACGCTTGAAACTGGTGGATTCCACAAATAATTTTCAAGTGAGGCACACTTTTTTTCTTGCATTTTTCAGTATGTAAAATTGATTAGTGTTACAGAATGCCTGTAGCATCTGTCCTTTTAGCAGAAACAGTTTATATCACTATAAAGGAATGGACAGTAAATGGGGGGGGGGGGGGCTGTGTTGTACTTTCAACGGAAGATAACCATTTTGAACTCTCTCGGCATGAAAAATGGTGTAATTTAGCCACCGTATGTTGCCTGTCAATTCTGTAATTCAGAAAATTTGTAATTTTCAAAATATTTTAGGAGGACTAAACTTATGAAGTTAAATAGCAAATTTTAAATTGCACTGAACATTATTGGATGACGATTGCAAACACCGTTAATAATCGATCACATTTAAATGAGGCAAATAAAAAAAGTTTAAGTGCTCGTTCATCAATCACACCTCGGTAAAACCTTACTTTTCCTTTACTTGTAATTAAAATATAAAAAAAAAACATTTACGATGTTTCATCTGGTGGTATTAAATTGATAAAGTAAAATAAAATGAAAATATTGTGCAGTTAAAAGTAGTGTTTTATCCTTTATACATATATATACTCATAGAACTGTTGAAGAGTATCAATAACCTATAACGAGAGCATGCATGTATTTAAATATCCCGGCCAACATTAATTTGTTCTTTGAATGTAATATATTTTCACAATTCAATAAAATGCAAAACAGACATTTAAGTTAGTGTAATAAATGTTTTTGTTTTAGTACTGTTTTTTTTTTTCAAACCAAGCAGAACAAGAAAATTATTACCCATGAACCACAGAAAAATTAAAAGTTGTTTCTCCATCGGCAATGTAGTGCTCTCCTTTTGTCTTTTAAAATGTCTACCAATGGCTACACATATTAGTTCAAATGAGCTTCTTTCTAGGCGAAAATGACTTTTGAAGTCGCGTAAACTGTATCTTGGAACTACCGATTCTACATACCGTCTTATGCGCGGTACGCTGTCGCGTCGCATTGATCAAGAGTCTTGTACATGTACTTATCACTGGGTCATTGTGTGTTATGAGGAAGAACAATGCTTTGGTGTTGTAAGCATTAAGAAGTTATTTAATAGCTAATGCTATTATCATTTTCTTTTTCCGATGTTTGTCAGCCATTTTGACTTACCCAATAACTGTTCGGACAAAATTTATTACTCGAGTACCTCGAGTTACACTGGGTAAACAACCACGGATTACACGGGTAAGTATACCGAATGCGCTCCATATTTCACTATTTGTGCAAAGTTATTTTATAATCAATCACGTGTTTCCATATAAATTTGGTAAATTTAATTCGGCGAGTGACGCGGATGCTTACATGCTGTGCTCAATTTATGCTCCCAATGAGCGCAGTGCAAATCATTTTTATTTTACAAAATGGAGCTTTACATTCGATAGAAATGCAAATAATTAGCCTTATTCATAACTAATGCAATGACAAAACATTTTTAAAACATCTTTAAGTTCGTAAAAGAAATATATCGACTCATTCCAATTTTAAATATAGAATGTCAACGATATTACTCATACATATGCCCTCTTATGTCACTTAATATCATTGAACCTTAATTTGAATAATATGCTCGTCATCATAACTGTCAATATATGATATTATCAAAAACATGTTTACTTCTATTGTTGCTGTCTTTTACGGTTCTCCATGACTCATATCATATATTCCAATAAGACATTTTTAAAATACCAAAGTTCACAGTTTGGAAGTTGAACTACGTATTTATTATTGCAATTTAAATATGTGACCGTGTTGCACAAGACCATTGAGATTTGCATTGAGAATATGAATAAAAATATTTTCAGTGAGAATGTTTTCAAGTACATGCAGTACATATATTTGATGTGTCCCATAAGGCAATTTGATATTTTCTTACAAAAGTTTCCATTATTAAATCCTTGCTTACCTACCTTGAGTTTAATTATTTTTAATTATTGAATCAAGTGGCGGCATGGGAGTCGGACCAGTAATCTAATTATCACTAGCCGCACGGGTTCAAATACCGTCAGGAACAAGTCGTTGATTCCTTCAGCAATAAACTTTACTCTCATTGTTCAGTTCTGGTTGGTTCCAGCAACGGGTATAAAGCTTCCTACACAATCGAACTAAAATAAATTCAGGAATGAACAATTAGGAAGCTTAGGAAGCAACTGACATGATTATTTATCGTCGTCAGTATTTAATTGTTTATAAAGGTATGTTTAGTGTCATAGGTCAACCTAATATCATGCATGGTTACTTCGCATACATAGTAATTCCTATTTATTTTTCTCTCTAAATAGTAGGGACGATTTTGTTAAAGAAAAATCTTTTCTAACTGAAAAGAACCTACATATTTCAAAATACAGTGTATCCTCGCTAAAGTGCTTGTTATATATATATATATCATAGAAAGAATTAAAATAGAAAATATTATAGAATCCAACAATAGTCAAAAAAAGAACTTGAAGTAGTAGGATCCAATAGTAGTCCAACATAAAACTCAAAATATAGCATGAATGTGTAATGATGCCTATAGAAAAAATATAATAATTACAAAATTGTCAAAATATTCTTTGCAAAATTTTCATCGAATATGATAGAAAATTTTTATTAGGCAATTTTTCGTTCCAAAGAATTGTTTTTCAAACCCAACAAAAACCCAAGATTGTACTGGTAAGAAAAAAAGATCAATTTCTTTTCTTACATATTTTCACTTACAAATTCCATTTTAATTTCTGCTAGAAAATAAATGATGATAAAACAATATATATAAAATATACTTTTTATGTAGAATTGAATTTAACTTACTCAGCATCAAGTTTTACGTTAGACATCTTTAGGATTGCTCAGAAAGTGATTTAAAAATTAATAAAAACATGATCATAACTATTTTAGGTAATTTATTTGCTTATTTTCAAAACGGATAAAGCTGGGGTGATCATCGGGCACACCTCGTAATTCTGCTCAGAAAGTGACTTATTGTGTAGGTTATATATATTTATTTATTTTTTTCAAAACGGCAAAACCGAAAATGTTGCAGGTTCGGTTTGAATGAGCTTGCTCAAGGACATTTCTTGAAAGTGCTAGTTACTGTCCGCTTCTATTATGATGTAATAATGTTAAATACTTCTTTGTAGATTCAGCGACTAAATTCTATGTTTGAAGTTTCAGAGACTAAATCATATGTTTTTAGTTTCAGCGAATGAATTTTTGTTTGTAGTTTCAGATTGTAAATAGTGCATAAAATACATCAATTGCTTTCTGAGAAAAGTTTATGAAATAGAGAAAAACAGACCAACTTGGAAAAATTATTAATTTTGCACGTACGGTTTGATTGATCCTTACCGTGGACTTTTATAATAAAGGTTGAATGAACTACCGGTTCTTTAAATACATTGTAATGGAGTTAACGCCTATCCTTGTTTTTCAATACCTACGTGAGCATTTTGACGTTTACAATTACTTTAAAAAAAACTAATTTACAGGTGAAAGATTGGGAAAGATCCCGTAAATTATTACAGTCGGTTATTTTTATATGAAGTCATTTTCAAAAACAGATATTTTTTTTACATTTACGGCCTTTCCGTGAGTGAGTTTACCACGACAGTTCGGATAATTAAATTCGCATTTCAGTGGTTCCGACGAAATTTGAATTGTGTTAACTTTTCACCGTGTGATTGTTTGACAGTTCAAATTATATATGTGTAGGTTTTGTTTACGGCAGATAAATGGACACATCAGAGTCAACCATTGAAGTTGTTAATTTGTGGAGGCAATATCAGTTGTTAAATAAAAATGTAATTTAAGTCGTATGTACGGAAAAACTCAAGCCTGTGTGTACACTTATAAAGTATGACCAATTTATGGCATCGTTTTGATTTTCATATTCCACAATATCTATATCAAATGCATATTGTACTAGATTTTTAAGGGTACAGGATTATATCAATTTATTATTGTACTTGAAGTAACAAAGATCTGTAAAAATGTGCAAAGAAAAATGAAAAAAGAGGTCGTTATACATTATTGAGTGAAATACTGATTTTATCGGACTCATACCCAGCTGAAAAACATTTATCAGACTCGGCTTGTATCGCGTCCAATATGTGTTAATAGCTATGTTCACGTCTAAAAGAATTAAGTATTGTACTCAACAATGTATACTAACCTTATAACTTTGAAAGGATCTTTAAGAAAAATTAACCCCGATTTTTACAGCCATGGTCCCTTCGTCAGAAAGGAAGGCAAATATTAAAGTATTTGCCTTTTCTTTCAAAAGAAAAAAGTATCCCTGGCAATATTGTAGCTATACAACTCTGATGACGTTGTACAATGTCTTTTTGTATGACTTTTTAAACCTTGTTCAATGAATTTTTAAAACTAAATTAAAACACATTATCATTATACTTTATTACATTATCCTTTTTTGTGATGCAAAATGATTTAAAACAACTTTTCTTTAAATCTTATAAAGTATTTATGATATAATTAAAGCATCATATTAAATTTCAGAACGCAATTGCCTTTTGTTTTGTTTATTTTTCTTGAGTAGTCATACAATTGAACTGTTACAAGCGTATACTGTATATGTTGCGGTTTCTTAAAGATTTGAAGTACGTTTTTTTTTCTTGGAAATCTTCTTCAAAATGATTGGTCAAATGAAATAAAGTATCCACTGAAATGTTTTGCAGTATTTACAAGTTTACATATCTTTTGTCTTCCTTCACTTCTGAAGTCTTCTTCATTGTCTAGATATTATTTCCTGAAAATTTCTAAATTGTCTAGTCCCGAATATGTCACGCTTTTGTCAGTATTTGCACAGTATTGACAACAGAGGCCTTATTTCCCACCCTCTTCAATGTAAAAGCAGTGAACGATTTGAACAGAAATACATTTGCTAGAAAACGTTCGTCATTTCAGTGTGGTAATATTTTTCTGGTCCTTCGGGATCATTGATGGCAGCACTATTAAGTGTATAGAATTGATTACCGCTCAAGCCGGTGCTTGGAGCGTCAGGGATGTTGCACTTATTCATTATCCCTCGTGTACAGATTTAAACCGAGTCTGCAATTTTCATGTAATTTTGTTGTGATTAATGCTTCCGAGGGATCAGGTTTCCAGATATTGGGTTATAGGTTTTCCAGGATTTTGGACATAATGTTTTATGAACTCTTTGTTTTACAATCTTGTGTCTTTTCCAGCATTACTCTGTTATCTTTACTGGTCAGCCTACAACTATAAACAACATTTCTACAATATTGAAGAAGCTTAGGCTGACAGGATTTTTTTCTCTCAATATTTCACATTTTAAGACCAGAATTCTTGAGATCGGATGCCAGTTTGAAATTAATTGCCGAAACTTATCCTAATTAATATACATTCAATGATTACAAGCTTAAAGTATTATTTCCAACATTTTATTGTAAGGATAAAAATAATTTTTTCAATATAAACCTTATGCATGTAAATTTATATGTAAGAATAGTTTTTTTTCAATGTTAACCTTATGTGCGTGAAATCTATATAGCGGTCATTGAAATGGGCAGATATATTTTGGTCTTACTTCAATCTGAAGTCTGAATTATCTAGATATAATTTCCTGAAACTTTAAATTGTCTAGTCCTGAAAATGTCACGCCTGTATCAGTATTTGCACATTTTTATTAATAACGACAGGGACCTTATTTACTGCAAACGATATCAAATTTCTACTTTCGTTTACATAAACAAAGATCTATGTTTTATTCTTCTTTTGTTTGTTGTTTAAAAACGTAGGTTGTTGGTCACGAAAGCAACGACGGAATAAGCGTGTTATTGATACATATAAACTTTATTCAGTAAAATAAAGAAAATGTATACATGAAGATCATTTATCTTTTAGATTAGTAAAAATAGTTTCGTACAGATTTTTATTGAATACAGAAATCAAACAAGAGGGCCATGATGGCCCTGAAGTCGCTCACCTGTATATAGGCCCCCTGTAGCGGGGCCAGTTTAAACCCCAGGGCTTTTATTTGAACAAACTTGGTAGACACTTATTAGAAAATGTTTCACGCTAAACATCTAAGGTCTAGCTGGTTACGTTTTTTTCTTTACACATATAGCTAAAAACAATGACACACCTGGGGCAGGGCCAGTTTGTTCCAAGGGCTTTTATTTGAACAATCTTTGCAGACACTTACTAGAAAATGTTTCTTGCTTAATATCTGAACTCTATTCGGATTTTTCGAAGAAGATTTTTAAGTTTTTGCTATACACATATAAGGAAAATCAATGACCCCCGGGTAGGGGCCAATTCTGACCCCAGGGCTTTTATTTGAACAAACTTAGTAGACACTCACTAGATGATGCTTCGTGCTTAATATCTAAACTCTAGCTATTTGAGTTTTTTCATAGAAGATTTTTAAAGTTTTTGTGATACACATATAAGGAAAATCAATGTCCCCTGAGGCGGGGCCAAATTTGACTCCAGGGCTTTTATTTGAACAATCTTGATAGACACTTACTAGAAGATGTTTCATGCTTAATATCAAACTTATTTAGGTTTTTTTCAAAGAAGATTTTTAAGCTTTTGTTATACACATTTAAGGAAATCAATGTCACAGGAGGCGGGGCCAAATTTGACTTCATGGCTTTTATTTGAACAAACTTAGTAGACACTCACTAGAAGATGCTTCGTGCTTAATATCTAAACTCTAGCTATTTGAGTTTTTTCAAAGAAGATTTTTTAAGTTTTTGTGATACACATATAAGGAACATGAATGACCCCCGGGGTGGGGCCAATTTCGACCCCAAGGCTTTTATTTGACCAAACTTGGTAGACTCTCACTAGAAGATGTTTCATGCTTAGTATCTAAACTCAAGCTATTTCGTTTTTTTCAAAGAAGATTCTTTTAAGTTTTTACTACATGCATATAAGGAACATGAATGACCCCCGGGGCGGGGCCAATTTCGACCCCAGGGCTTTTATTTGACCAAACTTGGTAGACACTCACTCACTAGAAGATGTTTCATGCTTATATATTAGCACCAGCTCTTTGGGTTCTTTAAAAGAAGATTTATTAAGTTTTTACTATATGCATATAGGGAAAATCAATGACCCCCTGGGGCGGGGCAAAATTTGACCCCAGGACTTTTATTTCAACAAACTTGTTAGACACCCATTAGAAGATGTTTCATGCTAAATTTCTTAGCTCTACTCTGTGGGTTCTTTAAAAGAAGATTTTTTTAAAGTTTTAACTATATGCATATAGGGAAAATCAATGACCCCCTGGGGCGGGGCCAATTTTGACCCCAGGGCTTTTATTTGAACAAACTTGATAGATACTCACTAGAAGATGTTTCATGCCAAATATCTAAGCTCTAGCTCTTTGGATTTTTTTAGAAGAAAATATTTAAAGTTTTTGCATTTGGTTGCCATGGCAACTAGAGTTCTGCATGGAATGGAATTCTTTGAACAACTTTGTTAAGGCTTCACACAAGGAACATCTTTGTGAAGTTTCATTATGATCTGCCTTATGGTTTCAGTAGAGATGTCGTTTTAAAAGTGTGAACGGACAACGGACGACGGACGAAGAGTGATCCTAAGGATGCACACCACAGTAATGTAAGCCACAGCTTCGAATGGCCAGGGGAGGATTTCTTGGATATAGTGAATACTAGTATTCTGGATTTAAGTGACTGGTTGTCTTTAAAATGCATTTTCATCATGAAATTTGTTTTTGTGACACCTAATATGATCACTGGTAAATTCGAAAACATGGCCAGAAATCACATGCTGTTGATAATATATGTCAAGGCCGCCATTATTTGTAAACATTGCTTTTAAACAGCATGCACGGTAAAAAGAAGTCATTTTACAGGGGGGTACAAACTTTTAGCAGTAGCAAAAAATCTACAAGGTTGAGGACTTGTTTCGTTGTGATATTTTGCATGTATAGGGAGTTGCTAAAGCAGAGACGGTGTTCCTTTAGCCTGTATATTTGCAGATAGTTTTGCCAGAAGGACGAAATGTGTTGTTTTGGGTCTCGGGCCACTGAAGATTTTGGGCTTCAACGGAATGAATTGCAACTTTTTTGACTGCCTGCCTATTGCAGATGGGATAATCACTTTGTAGATTTGCAATTTTATGTCATATATGTTCTCAACGAAATGTGTTTTCTTTTTCCAGGTTGTGTAGTTTGGTATCAGAATTATTAGACGTATTGCTTGTAGGACATTGACGACAGGAATTTGAAATTAACTGTGGAGTGCTACCTAATAGCTCACCCTGAGCATATGCTCAGGTGAGCTAAAAATTAAGACTCAAACAAGATTGCATTTGAGAAAAAT
>NW_026867176.1:0-51543 GCF_026571515.1 Ruditapes philippinarum | reverse complement strand
AAGTATCTGTTGGTTTATAGCTTGCAACACTACTAAATTTATATTATTAATTATATAGATGTCTGATTCGTTGTATGACTCAGTATAAATGGTCGTTAGACATCTTTTCAGTAAATTTACTTGATTTGAAGAAACATGCAAACATGCGCATAATCCATAATTAAACACATGTTTGATGTTTCTTAAGAATTAAAAAGATATAGATTTCTGAGGCATTATGTGCCTTTAAATCAATTGAGTCAGTGGTTATGCATTTTAATGATTTACAGTATTAGATATTTGTAAGAGTAGCTTAATTATAACTGAAAAATGAGAGCCAAGTCCACAAATATAATTCTTCCCTTACTTAGTTAATGTGGCATACATGAAAGGTTAAATTTAAAGATAGTTAAGTGAGTGTTTCTTGTTTTACATTTTGAATCCGTTACAGATGTGACAGAATTGGAAGAGTTCCCTTGTCAGGAATCAGATTCACCAGTACTAGGTAAAAACAATGATAAACAGCATCTTGTACAGCCAAAATCCTCACCTGTATTGTCTGGCTACCATAAAAATGTTTCTGACGTGCCCAGTACTGATCAAGGAACTATAGATACTTCAGAGGATGAAATAGATGAAGATCTCCAAGATACTCATAGTGTTAAAAAAATGTTAAAAGAAATCAACAAAAAGAAAGTGCTCAAACAAGATGAAGTACCTTGCAGTGATGAAGATAAATTGGCCTTAGTTGCTGAGGAGAAGAAAGAAAACGTAAAGAAGGAATCAAGAGAAGGTCTTAGGATGGATTATAGTTTAGCAACAATTCTTAATGGTAAAACTGACAAAGTTTTGAAACATTCAAATATAACTGCAGGAGAAAATGAAAATATAGAAAATGATGTGGGAGAATTTTCTAAACGCAGACAGGATGTGGAAGAAAATTATGATAAAGGTGAAGATATAAAAGTTACACCACTTAATGGAGGAGGCGCCACCAATGAAGTAGTAGGAGAGACTAAGAATGTGTTAGATACTGAGAGAATATCTGATTGTTCTGATTCAAATGCTGTAGATTTTGAGGACTTCATTGACAACCTAAATAAGAGTTCAAATCCCTATAAAAATCCAGATGAAGTTTCGCTAGGAGATGGATCAACAGTTAGTGACTTTTCCTGTTCAAGTATTATAGATACTGGGGGCACCAGAAATCCAGATGAAGATTTTGACATGGCAGACGATGAGGGAGAAATTGTAAGTGCTAAAGATGCTAATGATGCTAGTATAGTTGAAGAAGACTTAAGTCACATCAGTTTAAATGCTGATGAAAAGGCTGAAACAAACAAAAAAATAGATGATGATGTAAATCAAGATGACAAACTGTTAGATAGAGTTACCGGGAAAGACATTGAATTATATACATCACAAAATTCAGGTAAAGCTTGTCAGGAAGAAAATGTAGTAGAGGACGGCAAGAACACCAGCGGACCTGCCAGTTTAGAGCCGTATATTAAAGCCAGTTTAGGAAGCAATGGATTTTTGAAATCCTCTAAATTAAGCAAAGATGATATTAATGTAGCTTCAAAGGGGGAAGTTTGTTCTAAACCTTTAAAAGGTCAAACTGATGTCCCTGTACAAAGTTCCTTTCATACAAACACAGAGGCATAGAATTCATTTCAGTGCAATACATTGAGTGTTGCATTGTTTCCTTCAACTCAGTTGATTATAAAAAAAAACAGTTATGAGAAATTGTTGCTTATCAAACAATCAAGTAGCATGATACATGAATTACCTCAACATGTTACATTTATCATACTATTATATAATACTAAGCTTTCAACCACCTGCTCTGATCTTGTTCATAGATATTGTAAAGGCAACAAGATTTCTGTTTGCAGTTTAAAAGCCTATCAAGTCATCTCACATTTTCACTTGCTTCTGTTGATATGGATTTTAATTTGGCACAGTGTATTTGAAGTATAAGTGGTTTTCATCATAGAAATACTATAAAATGAGCTACAAAAAGCCTGCTCATACTGCACAGATGTGTACTTGTGGAAAAAAAACTTATTACTTTCTGTTCATAATATTGAAGTTATTAATATCATATGAAACAATATCTGAATAATATTGTTTGTATTTACATGGCTTTATGATTATATGTTAAGGGATAACAGGAACTTAAATATTTTATTGATATGAAGGGAATATGGTTCAAGTGTGCTGTTCTGAAGTGTAATATTTTTAGAGCTGTTTGTATAAATTTATATTTCCAGGAGCTCGCTGGAAGGGCTAATGTGTATATATTTTTGTGCAATTCAATCTACTAAAAAATCACTCAAAAGTAATATTCCTTTTATTGTTAATTTACTTACTGTATTACCTACTGTATAGTGTATAGTACATGTCGAGGGGTGAAAGCGAAAAGGTTCTAAGTGCATTTTCCAAAATTTTACAGGAGAAGCAAAAAACTGTCTCAAATGTTTGTAAAATAGCAAAATTCCACAACACTTTGATTTTACACATAAAAACGTTAAAGAAACATGTCAATGATTATAAAAATTTTAGGAAAGACTTGGCAAACAAGATATTTAATCGAATGTAACTTAGAACTGTTTCGCAGTTAAAATTTCTCATATTTTGATTTTTATGTTCAAAGCGAAAAGGTTCCAAGTGACATTTTGATAGAACAAAAGCATGTTTTTTTTCTTATTTAATTTAAGATAGAGCAACATTTTGGCATTTCTAATTATTCAGTAAGAAATGGGGTATTAAATTGCCAGATAGGACTGTTTGGCATTTACATTTTATTTTGATTTCATATTTTAGGTGATGGACATTCTCTTATTCCACTTTCAAGTTCATGAAATTTTAAGTTTGACTATGTTTAAATTAGAAACATAAATAAAGGTCATAATTGATAGTGTACAAAACTTTTAAAGAACATGATGGGCATTTATTACACCTGAAAAACAAAAAAAAACAATTGCCAATTAATATGATAATCATTTTCAGGTGAACTATACAAAGTATATGGAGAGCTGTCCTCATAATGCCCCGGCGTCTGCGTCCAGATTTCAGATTAAAGTTTTGGTGCAGTAAAATACTTAACATGCTAAAGGTATCAGCTTCAAACTGCAAATATATGTTCTTTGGCCTTCCTGGTCAATTCCTATGCATCAAAACTCCCAAAAGGTGTTAAATAGCTAATAAACACCGCTAAGATCAATATTATTTCTTGATCATTATGTGTGACATGGTACATAACTCTAGCGTTACTACTTCGAGAATTATTCCCCCTTGAACTTTGAATTTATGTTAACAAATGTTATTTATTCTACTATAACTTCTTGTCATATGGATAAGAGTTATGAAATGCAAGCTCCTGTATTCCAAGAATTATCCCCATTTAATTTTTGAAATTCATTTGTAAATTGATTTTTTTAGTATTATCTTTGTTGTTATAAATGGTATCTGCTCTAGATTTAAGATAAATAATTGTGTTCTTTGTCATTTAAGACACATCATGCATGACAAGGTTCAAAACTCTAGCTTCTTTTTTCAAGAGTTGTTTCCTCTTTGAACTTATAATTTACTTTAAATTATCTTTGCTTTTATCATTTTTATACCCCCAAAAACGAAGTTTGGGGGGGGGGGGTATATAGGAGTCACCCGGTGGTCGGTCGGTCGGTTGGTCGGGCGGTCGGTCGGTCGGTCTGTCGGTCCAGACGTCCGTTGCATTTTCCTTGTCCGGAGCATAACTTGAAGACTAATGATTGGAATTCAATATTACTACATACAATGGTCAAGCACATTGAGAGGAAGTGCAGTGCACAAGAACCATAACTCTATCTTGACTAATTACAGAGTTATTGCCCTTTGTTACTTTTCCTTGTCCGGGGCATAACTTGAAAACTACTGGTTGGAATTCAAAACAAATTCATACAATTGTCAAACACAATAAGGGGAAGTGCAGTGCACAAGAACCATAACTCTATCTAAAGTAATTACAGAGTTATTGCCCTTTGTTGCTTTTCCATTGCTTTTTTTTGTCCGGACCATAACTTGAAGACTAATAGTTTGAATTCAATATAACTACATACAATGGTCAAGCACATTGAGAGGAAGTGCAGTGCATAAAAACCATAACTCTATCTTGACTAATTACAGAGTTATTGCCCTTTGTTACTTTTCCTTGTCCGGGGCATAACTTGAAAACAACTGGTTGGAATTCAAAACAACTTCATACAATTGTCAAACACAATAAGGGGAAGTGCAGTGCACAAGAACCATAACTCTATCTAAAGTAATTACAGAGTTATTGCCCTTTGTTACTTTTCCATTGATTTTTTTGTCCGGACCATAACTTGAAGACTAATGGTTGGAATTCAATATAACTACATACAATGGTCAAGCACATTGAGAGGAAGTGCAGTGCACAAGAACCATAACTCCATCTTGACTAATTACAGAGTTATTGCCCTTTGTTACTTTTCCTTGTCCAGAGCATAACTTGAAAACTACTGTTTGGAATTCAATACAACTTCATACAGACGTCAAGGACATTAAAAGGAAGTGCAGTGCACAAGAGCCATAACTCCATTTTGACAAAATACATAGTTACTGCCCTTTGATACTAGTAACATCCTCATTTCCGAAGCATTTTTGTGGGGGTATTAATCACATTTAGTGATAGTTCTAGTTGTTTTTGAAGGGATTGACTTTAGATTTCAAATTGCTGTCAATTCAGTAAAGATACATTAATTTTATTGACAAGATCATTATGTTGTGCAAAATATAGAACATTTGACTGCTTTCTTGATACTGATACAAAAATATATTTATATCACAATTGATTTTTCTTTCATAGTTTCGTCTTCCTTAATGCATCCAGTATTTGATGAGTTGAGCTTCACTGTCTCCTGTGACAGCTCTTGTTTTCTTGCATTTCCTGTCATATTCTTTAATATTCAAAATAAAACAGTTACATTCATATTCTTTCATATTTAAAATGGTTACCTTCAATAAGATAATTATTCATGGAAATTAATGTCATTTCATCCACAACTATTTTCTAACAATAGTTTATGCATTTATTTTTAAACAACTTTAATATTATAAGCGGCTTAATGAGGTCATCCTTAGCCCATAGTTCCATTCTGAAATGCACCCAATTGACACTTAAATGCTGTTTATAAATAAAATGCGCTCAAATGACGCAACTTATCTGGCATCCCCATGCTGTAGGGTTATTTAGGATACGAGTCTGATTCTAATTTAGATAGGGAAAATCCGTTTTAGCCAGTGAATATGATATGATTTTATACTTTGTTCTGATTACCACTGTTTGAACCAATGAGATTACAGCTATTTTTAAATCATATAATAGTGAACAATATCTTCTGAAACATTTTTTGGACTTGTCTGAAACTTCATTCAAAGTGCAAGAATATCTTTGCAATAAAAAGTTTCACAAACAGTCCCAGAATATATTTGAACTGAAAATATATTTTACAAATTGTGCATTACATATAACTTGCACATTTTTTTTTATTATATGAGTAACACACTTGAGACACCCCAATGTAGCAACAATACATAGAAGAGATAATATGTCTCAAAGCCAAGTCCCAAAGGCCACCTTTATTAGCAAGTGTGACCCATACCTATACTTTCTTTTACATTGGTTATACATCAAAGTCACCAATAGCTCCACCTACATTTACATGTTTCAATATTTCAGAGGCACACATGGCTCCACTTTCATTCACGTTACTTAATATTTCAGTGTCAAACATAGCACCAGCTATTTTTACACAACTCAGTTTCTTGGACTCACACATAGCTCCAAGTTCATTTGCAATGCCCAATATATCAAAGTCACAATATCTTGTAATTTTGTCTATAACTTTTCCTACCTTATCATACCCAGATTTCTGACTATCATCAAAAAATCGCTTTTAACCATTCTAAGTATCTCACTATCATCTGTAGTCTCATTTTCAAGAACGTCAAAAATCGCTTTTAACCATTCTAAATATCTCACTATCACCTGTAGTCTCACTTTCAAGAACATCACCTGATATCGTGTTGTCATCTTAAGTTGTGGTCTCATTTACTCCTGGCAGAGTCCAGGACCACCCAGGTTAGCTAATGGGGTGATCCGGGATGAAATTTTTGTTGCGGTCACACTTACCCCGGCAGCACTATGGTAATTTCAAACTAACACCCATGATGCCCCCGGACCATCCAGGCAGAGCCCAGGTGAAGCTCTGGTTCATGCCGGTGCTTACCTGGTCATTCGTGGATGACCCCGACAGAGCCCCAGTTGACCAAGGCAGAGCCCCAGTCGATCCAGGCAGAACCAAAGACGATTTTGGCAGAGCCACGGTTATAAGAACCCAGTGGATTGAAAACGGCAAAAATGATGACTTTAATACATAATTTTCATTCCATTTAATCAGTATTTCATGATGATTTTCTGAATAATCCTTATGCAAGACTGGACAGAAGAAGAATGGGGAAATTATAAATAAGTGCAATCATTGCATATTGCCCTACTTCTTTTGAAATGATCCAGGCTTTGCCGAGGCTCTACAGGGATCAACAGTAGCTCCATCGTCATCCTCCGGGGCTCTGCTGGCTTTCATAGGGGCTCTGCTGGCATTCACTGGGGCTCTGCTGGCATTCACCGGGGCTCTGCTGGCATTCACTGGGGCTCTACTGTAGCTCTGCCGGGTATATCATACCCAAGATCATCCCTAGTTTGTGTCAGCAGAGCTACAGTGCTTCCCTTGCGTAACCTGGTTGTTCCAGGCATGTCTAAGGATGAAGCCGGTAAAGCTATACCTTCCCGGATTACCTCGGTGAACTTAAATATTTTATTCCATCCGGGGTTAAATGCCGAATGTTCCGGATCATCCCGGACGTTGCAGGTAGAGTTATGAATGTATCCATGTTGTTCCTGGATCATCCCCGGACATCTACCAGGGCTCTGCCAGGGTGTGAGACCACAGGTAAAAGCTAAAATTTTCTTCAATTATGTCCAACCAGCTATTTAAAGCATCACTTTTAGTAACATTATCTGATTTCTTACCGTCATCTATAGCCCTACCTTTAATATCATCACACAATTTCTCACAGGCACTTAAAACCCTTTAAGATGGTGCATGATCATTACTGGCCATGTACACTTAGAACTGTTTCCCTTTTAAAAAATCGATAATTTCATGAGTGGAGTTAACTGCGAAACAGTTCTTAGTACTTAATTTTTCTTCCAAAATCAAGACATCTACTCTGAAACTAATGAATTTCTGATGTTATATTGTTTAATAATATACAATAAAAGGTTAAGCTTTCAAAATTGCTTTGATTACACTTATTTTAATGCAGTTTGAGACGTTTTTATTTAATCTTGTTCATTCTATACTCAATGAAAGCGAAAAGGTTCTAACTGCCATTTGCAGTTAGAACCTTTTCGCTTTTTAAAAAAAAGGTTAATTTCACTTAGAACCTTTGGACAATTTTTCATTTCACCCTTTTATAAGTAAACTAAATCTTATATATTTTGACATAAGATGTATATGGGTGTTTATGTTACAAATATATAAAAAAGTGAATTTTGTAAAAAAAGTGAGTTAGAACCTTTTCGCTTTCACCCCTCGATGTACATAAAGAATATCTAGACAAAACTGAAGTTTAGGATACTTATGTATTTAAGTATTGTATAAACATACAGTGGCAATTTCACATTTCCATAGATATAAAAGTGTGGAATACAGACAGAAATGTCCTTATTCATGTAAATCTTACAGTTGAAAATGACAGTATTTTCATTTAATATTTACATAAATTTTATCTCTAGTTTAAGATTTCATGTAAACTGTAGTTAAAATTGTTTTAAGATAAAAACTTGTATCATTGAAATTTTTATAAAAAAAGAGACAGAGATAGAGAATTAAGGGAGAATGAAAAAAAGATCTGTTAGTTATATTCAGGTTTTTATTTGACATTTTGGCATGAGTCATTTTAAGTTATTACCTTATATAAATACTAATGCCTTATTTACAACTGTTTAATTGAACTGCTGAAATTTATGCATGCGCAATGATGAAATGAAATGTTTACCGGTCAACATTTTTAATTGTTACATGCTTGTCAAGGTCTTCAGGTATTTCCATTAACGCTGCCCGGCACTATTTGGTTATAGAACGTTGATAAGCTTGATGTAATACTATGTTAGTGGTTCGTCTGTAGGATCCAGTTGTAAACAATTAAAACACTTGTTAAAATATTATTTGTATGTTGTTGCAATATATATTGTAGTTTGATTGCAAAGTATAAGGTAATTGAATGTCGATAAGCTAAATTAATGTACAACAGTCAGTTGGTCAAGGCCAAGAAGGCCAGTAAAGGATTTCTACACAATATTTCAAAAAATGTTTACTTATATTTTTCACTATTACACAATGCCATGACTCTGTCAAGTTCCATAACTGTGTTTACAATTTTTTTTGTCTATTTTTCTGTCCATGACTGAGTGAATGGGTAAATATTTTTTGAAATATAGTAATTGACAGGAATCTGAGCCGGGAGCATTTGTGTTTAACAAACAAATTTTTGTTTTTTACCATATTTTGACATATTTTTAAAATGGCAAAAATTTAAAGAAAATAATGTAGATTTTTACTGTCAGATCTTCCAGTCAATCTATAAAATTACTTTATTTGTACACAAACACTTTTTTTATCTTAATGAAAATAAGCATGAATATGGAGGAATGCTGGTTTCATTTGATTTATGGAATATAACATTTTGATTATTTAATATTTATATAATATAGAAACATTTATAGACTAAATGCCTGGTCCAGGGTTGGATAATTGATATACACATGTAGCAGTGTCTATAAAATCTCAAGCTCATTTATATATACACCTAGTTTAGTAAAGTATAACCTCGAAATTAAGTAATAAAAATTGCGTCAACAATTTTTTACAGCAACATTTCTTCAGAAACCAAAGACTGGCTATTAAAGGAACTCCACTGAGGTTTTTTGTCATGATAGGATTGGAAATGTTTCTCTGAGTTTATTGTATACCGTTTGATGTAGGTCTGGATCAATAACTCGTGTGCTAATTTTCAGATCAGTGGTACAGAATAATCATTTTTGTTGTGCAAAATGACATAAAAGTGAAAGCTTTTCACACAAATTGACCTTAGAGTCACACAAAAATCAATATTCAATTTAATTTCTTTATTTTCCTTTGCAGATTTTTCCATTAAACTGTTTCATTTGATCTTAATGTAAGAATTTCCAATTCTATGTTTTTGTTGTTTTTTTTACCTCAGTGGAGTTCCTTAAATGAAACTAGTCAGGAATAGTGGTCCCCTAAAATGTAAATTACAAAACCTCATTATCTTAAGGTACATGGCCAAGAGTTTTGGTATGTGGTATATAACATTATCTGGAGGTCCTGGAGGTGTTCAAATTATATCTCTAAGGACAAAATTGACTCGGTCCCAGGGGTCATGGGCTTTCCTTATATGTATATAGTAAAAACTTAAAAATATCTTCTCTGAAGTTTACATTATGACTTCACATTGAACATTATTTAATATTGTTCAAATTATGACCCTTGGATCGTCATTGGCCTTGTCCCAGCGGTCATAGATTTGTACTATTTGTATATAGTATAACTTGAAAAATCCTCTTCTCAATCTCTGAAACCCAACGAGCTAGAGCTTACATCTTTGGCATGAAACATCATCTAATTGATATCTACCAAGATTTTGTTCATATTATGTTCTGTGGAAATTGTCCCCTATCCTAGAGAGTCATGGATTTTCCCCTTTATGTACATCCAACAATTATCTCACTCTTAAACATCATGGGTCATAACAATTTAGTGTACATGCTAGTCATGACTGATAAATGGACCTAATTAATTTAGAGTACAGTTGGTCAAAGGCCAAGATCACAGTACACTTATAACCTTGTCCAACCCTTGTCCTCAGGGTCAGTGCGACCCCCCCCCCCCCACCCTGCCTACCTTGTTTATCTACTCATTTTGAAATCTCACAGTTAAGTATACTCATAGAATAGAGAAATTATTTTAAATGTGTTTTGTAATTATAATGTTATTTATTTAGCTAAAATCATGTAAATGGTACATTTATTTCTATACCAGGCTAACAATGTGACAATAATCAAGGAGCATATTATGTATTTGATTTGATAAAGATGATATGACCTCAGACAGTGTACAAATTAAACATAATCACTTACTCAGTTGATGAAAAAAAGCTGTGTTTTTCATGTTATTTTAACTTGTAAATAGATTTTGTTTTTGAGATTTATTCCTTCTCTGAGATTTTACTAAAAATAAAATAAATAGCTAGTTTTTGGAAAAAAGTTTCAGTTAGGATTAAAGATTGTAATGTTAAGTGTCATATAATATTGCATGGTTCAAATATTACGTAATTGTGGAACTACTCATTTTATCTGAAACTGTGCATTATTCTAAAATACTCTTACCATTTCCCCATTATTTGATTAAAACCTAATCATGTGCTTCCTGAATAAAAAGAAATAAAATTTGTTTGCATTCATTTAGTGATGAAGTAATTTATCATAAACCATTTGGTTCATTGACATTACATATAACAGTGGCAATGTTGTTATTGTGAATTAACTGTGAATGCTATATTTTTACATGTATTGTTTATTGTTTGATATGAGCCAGTTTATTTAAAGATAGAGTGCTATTTTACTTTCTGGAATTATTATATTATGGTGATGAAAACCATTAAATGTTCTTATCATTTTAATCTTTGTGTTGAAGTTGATTGGTTATTTTTGTATGATATATGTGCCATAAACATGTTGAATGATATCTTAGTTTTATATGATGATATATCATATACTACATTGTTTCTTAAAGATATACTATGCTCAAATTTGATATTAGAAAATATTGATAATTGCTACATAGTGTCTTTATAAATATAAAGTTAACATGTTTTGACTTCACAAAAAGAAATGTTATGTTAAAAATTCTACACACTATGAATATAATTATAGTGGTGTTAAAAAAAAACTGTTATAGGGAATGCAGCTTCCCATACATAGTTTTTTTCTTTTTTCATTCTTTTATTTAAATTAGACATAACTCTGTAAGAATTTCTTAGAATTTCAATAAATTTCTGTGATTAAAATATATTATCCATTATAAGCATAGTATACAGGCGCGTAGCTAGCCTATAAAGAATGTGGATTCAAAATAATCTAGGGGGTCAGGGGGCATCCCCCCCCCTGAAAATTTTGAAATAAATGGTGCAATTTGGTGCGTTTTGGGGCCTCCGGAGAGCTTTCTTGACCAACGAAAATCCATTTATTTTAGCATTAAAATGGAGATGAATAGCTTTACTTTCGTTTATTTCAACTAGTCTACATTTCACAGCAAGTCTAATTTGCGGCCTTTGCTGACAACTTTTCAAAAAAATACTACGGTATGGTGTACGATTTAGGCTATATGATTTATAAAGTATTCAGAGTGGTAATTATCAGATCTGGCGAACGCGGCTGAATTTCAAACCACATTTTTTTTACTAAAAAAACTTTTTTTTGGTCAAAATAATGTAGATTCAGCTGCGTACTCGCGTATAGGCAGCTACGCGCCTGGTATATCTTTAGGGCGATAAAGTAAACTCTAAAGTGCTAGCAAACAAAATCACTTGTTTATATGACAAGTAGAGGTACAGGTCAGCCCTCACAATCTGTGTTCCTATACAAGACTTTACCATTCACTGCTTATAAATCGTTTTATACAGTTTTTACATTTGTAACTTCACTATTCAAGATCCATAACTCTGATATAGATTTTGACTAATTTATGGTCCTTTGTGAATTTAAAAAGTTTCTTGTTCAAGATTTTGGTGCTACATTAATCTTTAAAATTACTAATGATGTTCACTTGAAACTTAATTCATAGGTCTTTTGAGTTATATTTTTAAGACCCTAAACTCTGGTATATGTTTTGATTTAAATAATATCCTTTTTGGTGACCTTATAAAACTCATGAATATCTATATGAAACTGATAACTATTTCATGCGTTGTTTTACTATTAAGTAGTTCTTTTGTTAATCTCTTTGTTATCCATGCTCTTGTTTTATCATCAAGCGCTGTGAATAGTCAAGCACACTGTCCTACTGCAGCTCTTGTTTTGCCCAAAATATACTGAATTTGTGTATTGGAATGAACCTGCTTCATGTGTGTCCTAGAGTAGGGATGTTAAACAACAGTAAAGACCCTGATAAGTTAATGTCACCTTGAAGAGGTCATTGAGGGTGACATTGCTGATGCAACAATGTATCATGTTATTTACATTAATGAAGGGATAAGATGTGAATTAGCATTTGACATCCCAAATAATTACCCCCCCCCCACACACACACACACACAAAGAGACAGAATGGACTGAAATTACCCTTATTTTGATCATAAATGGAACACAGCTATGATAAGTGGTGACATCTTATGTAATAGGCCTACTGTATTGTTTTTTTTTTCTAATTAAATACTTTTCATTGTTTTTGTCATTTTAGAATAATTCTACATTTTTAATTATTGTTTTATTATAATGTATTGCTGGAGAATGATTCATTTTCCACTCATCTGCCATGTTTTACATTAATTACCACCAATGATTTTGTTGTTGTATGTAATTAATGATGATGATAATAAGTTTATTTTAAAAAGTTTTACTTGAATTGGGAATACAAACTATGCACGGCATGCTTGAAGAATGGGTTGTTGTTGTTGTTGTTGTATTTTTTCATTAATTTTGTCATTCATATACTCATAGGTAACATGCATATAATGCATCATATTGTTAACAACATAAACCTGCTGGCAGTAACTGATATTCTATCTATACAACTTGTACAGATCACAGACATGTGTCTACCTTCTTATTTACGTTTGCACTGTTCAGTTAATATATATTCTGAAATGTTGCCATACCTCACCCCTTTCACCCACCTGTCATTGTACTATTATTGATAATTCTTTTGAGATAAACCAATTTATAATACATTTTGTATTTTTATGCCCCCACTTCGAAGAAGAGGGGGTATATTGCTTTGCACTTGTCGGTCCTTCCCGTCCGTGGGTCCGTCGGTCCGTAGACCAAATGGTTTCAGAGTGATAACTAAAGAACCCTTAGGCCTAGGAACTTCAAACTTGGTATAGTGATTGGTCATGATCAGTAGATGACCCCTATTGATTTTGGGGTCAAAGGGTCAAAGGTCAAGGTCACATTGACCTCTTAGGTAAAAACGGTTTCCGATCAATAACTAAAGAACCCTTATGCTTAGGAATTTCAAACTTGCTATGGTGATTGGTCATGACCAGCAGATGACCCCTATTGATTTTGGGGTCAAGGGGTCAAGGTCACATTGACCTCTAAGGTGAAAACGGTTTCTGATCAATAACTAAAGAACGCTTAGGCCTAGGAACTTCAAACTTTGTATGGTAATTGGTCATGACCAGCAGATGACCCCTATTGATTTTGGGTCAAGGGGTCAAAGATCAAGGTCACATTGACCTCTAAGGTAAAAAGGTTTCCAATCAATAACTAAAGAACGCTTAGGCCTAGAAACTTCAAACTTGGTATGATGATTGATCATGGCCAGCAGATGACCCCAAATGATTTTGGGGTCAAGGGGTCAATGTCATATTGACCTTGTACTTAATGACGGTTTCTGACCAATAACTCAACAACTCAAGTTGCCTTGGTTGATATTTTTATATTAATCTAAAAATGCTTTTGGTATACACATTTGAAGGTCTGATGTAATATAACAACTTTGCTGTCATTAATGAGGCCTACATGATTCATAAAATTTATGCATATATTATTTGGTAAGATTTGTAATAACTTAAATTGCTGCACACAACCTGCATGGGGTCACAATAATTATTACCTTGTGACTAGTCATGACCAGTAGATACTAGATAACCCTTATTAATTGTTTGTTCACTGGGTCAGAAGTCATGCATAATAACCTGATCACATGACTAATTGGCTGCTGATAGGGGGCATACATGTTTTACAAACATATCTTGTTTGAAATGTATTTTGTTATTGTGATAAACTGGTGTAATTCTTGAAAGTGCCATAGTGTTTAGTCAGTTATTCAATACTTATTGTGTTCTGTACAGATTTATTTTTCTTTTAAATTTTCAAGTAAGGGAAAATTATTAGCAGATGTTTAAGGAAAATTGTGCTCTGTAAAAAATAAAGAATTAAATACAGTGAAGTGTGTACAAAAGTCAACATTAATATATTGTTACTTTATAACCTATTATTGATATTGTATCTGAAGCTGACCAAATTACCGTGACATTGAAATTTATATAAAAAGACTAACAGTGGTGTACTATTTTTAAAAAATGTATAGTATGGCCAAATGAAAATGAAAAAAGTATCAACTGTTTTTCCCATATAAGCCAAAGGTAAGATGCGTTTTCTCCTCTTTAAATATTTCTTTATTCTAATTGTGTCTTTGTTTAAAATTAAAATGTTATAACATGTAGAATGCATGAGAACTCAAAATTAAAATTTTTACCATTTCCATTGTTTATTGTTCCATATACTTACAGTGAATTTTCTGCAGATAAGATTTATTGTCAAATTGTATGTTTCCAATTTAAATATAGTTTATTAGTTTGTGGTTAAAATACGTGAAACTCATCTCTTTTGTCCAGCTGAGGTTCTAGGTCAGACTGACCTTAATACCAGGATAGTCTAGACTATGGATTTTGCAAAGGGTTTAAATCTTAGTTCTTGTGGCTTATTGTGAGTTTTGTTAATTTTTAGCTCACCTGAGCATGCTCAGGGGGAGCTTTTAGGATCGATGATTGTCCGTCGTCCGTTCACATTTAGTTGTTAACACTCTAGCGGTCGCATTTTTGCCTCAATCATCATCAAACTTGGTCAGGATGCTTATCTAGTTGATAGCTCGGATTAGTTCGAACATGGGTCATATCGGATGAGAAACTAGGTCACCGGAGCTAAAAACAGAAAAACCTTGTTAACACTCTAACGGTCACATTTTTGCATCAATCATCATAAAACTTGGTCAGGATGCTTATCTAGTTGATAGCTCATATAAGGTCGAACATGGGTCATCTCGGATGAAAAAGTAGGTCACCGGAGCTAAAAATAGAAAAACCTTGTTAACACTCTAGCAGTCACATTTTTGCATCAGTCATCATCAAACCTGGTCAAAATGCTTGTCTAGGTGATAGCTCAGATGAGTTCGAACATGGGTCATCTCGGATGAAAAATTAGGTCACCGGAGCTAAAAATAGAAAAACCTTGTTAACACTCTAGCGGTCACATTTTTGCATCAGTCATCATCAAACTTGGTCAAGATGCTTGTCTAGGTGAAAGCTCGGATGAGTTTGAACATGGGCCATCTCGGATGAAAAACTAGGTCACCAGAGCTAAAAATAGAAAAACCTTGTAAACACTCTAGCGGTCACATTTTTGCATCAATCATCATCAAACTTGGTCAAGATGCTTGTCTAGGTGATAGCTCGGATGAGTTCGAACATGGGTCATCTTGGATGAAAAAGTAGGTCACCGGAGCTAAAAACAGAAAAACCTTGTTAACACTCTAACGGTCACATTTTTGCATCAATCATCATAAAACTTGGTCAGGATGCTTATCTAGTTGATAGCTCATATAAGGTCGAACATGGGTCATCTCGGATGAAAAAGTAGGTCACCGGAGCTAAAAATAGAAAAACCTTGTTAACACTCTAGCAGTCACATTTTTGCATCAGTCATCATCAAACCTGGTCAAAATGCTTGTCTAGGTGATAGCTCAGATGAGTTCGAACATGGGTCATCTCGGATGAAAAAGTAGGTCACCGGAGCTAAAAATAGAAAAACCTTGTTAACACTCTAGCGGTCACATTTTTGCATCAGTCATCATCAAACTTGGTCAAGATGCTTGTCTAGGTGAAAGCTCGGATGAGTTTGAACATGGGCCATCTCGGATGAAAAACTAGGTCACCAGAGCTAAAAATTGAAAAACCATGTTAACACTCTGGAGGTCACAATTTTGCCTCAATCATCATCAAACTTGGTCAGGATGTTCGTCTAGGTGAAAGCTCGGATGAGTTTGAACATGGGTCATCTCGGATGAAAAAGTAGGTCACCGGAGCTCAAAATAGAAAAACCTTGTTAACACTCTAGCGGTCACATTTTTGCATCAATCATCATCAAACTTGATCAAGATGCTTGTCTAGGTGATAGCTCGGATAAGGTCGAACATGGGTCATCTCGGATGAAAAAGTAGGTCACCGGAGCTAAAAATAGAAAAACCTTGTTCACACTCTAGTGGTCACAATTTTGACTCAATTGTCATCAAACTTGGTCAGGAAACTTGTCTAGGTCATTGCTGGGAATAAATCAACATGGGACATCTCGGATGAAAAACTAGGTCAGTGGAGCTAAAAATAGAAAAATCTTGTTAACACTCTAGTGGCTACTGTTGTGATCCAAATATTCTGTTAATTGGTCTGAAAGTTTGTTTTGATGATTTCTAAGTCAAGATCGAACATGGGTCATCTTGGATGAAAAACTAGGTCACACCGCCCAAATATGGAAAAACCTTGTTAACATTCTAGTGGTTACATTTTCGACTCAATTATCATCAAACTTGGTCAGGATGCTTGTCTAGGTAATTGCTTGGATGAGTTCGAAATCGCATGTGAAACTAGGTCACCGGAGCTAAAAATAGAAAAATCTTGTTAACACTCTAGTTGCTACTGTTTTGATCCAAGTATCCTGGAAATTGGTCTGAAAGTTTGTTTTGATGATTTCTAGGTCAAGTTTGAATATGTGTCACCTGGGTAAAAAACTAGATCACACTGCTCAAATATGGATAATCCTTGTTAACACTATAGTGGTCACATTTTTGACTCACCTGTCATGAGACTTGTAGGTAATTGTTTGGATGAGTTTGATAAGTCAGGTGAGCGATCTAGGACCATCATGGCCCTCTTGTTTCATTTATTTGCTGATCTTATACAAGCCATAGATAAAGTTGCAGTCAAGAAGACATAATACCTCTTGTACGATTAAAATTATAATGAGTTAAACAATTTCTTTTCAAATAAATACTAGTAAACAAAGATATATTGTTGCCATCTAAATAACAAATAACGTAATAGTTAAGTAACACTAAAATCATTTCAAATATGAAATTTTCATTTATAAAAATGTCTTTGAGTTACAGAACAGTTTCATGATTAAGTTCAGTACTAGTGTCTAGTACAGTATCATAATTTAGTTCAGTACCAAAATTTAATACAGTATCAGAATTAAGTTCAGTACCAGAATTTAGTACAGTACCAGAATTTAGTACAGTACCAGAATTTAGTTCAGTACCAAAATTTAGTTCAGTACCAAAATTTAGTTCAGTACCAGAATTTAGTACAGTACCAGAATTTAGTACAGTACCAGAATTTAGTTTAATACAGTATCAGAATTTAGTTTAATACAGTATCAGAATTTAATACAGTATCAGAATTTAGTTCAGTACCAGAATTTAGTACAGTACCAGAATTTAGTAAAGTACCAGAATTTAGTTCAGTACCAAAATTTAGTTCAGTACCAGAATTTAGTACAGTACCAGAATTTAGTACAGTACCAGAATTTAGTTTAATACAGTATCAGAATTTAGTTTAATACAGTATCAGAATTTAATACAGTATCAGAATTTAGTTCAGTACCAGAATTTAATACAGTACCAGAATTTAGTTTAATACAGTATCAGAATTTAGTTTAATACAGTATCAGAATTTAGTACAGTATCAGAATTTAGTTCAGTATTATAATTAAGTTCTGTACCAGTATTTAATACAGTACCAGAATTTAGTTCAGTACCAGAATTAAGTACAGTACCAGAATTTAGTACAGTACCAGAATTTAGTACAGTACCAGAATTTAGTTCAGTACCAAAATTTAGTTCAGTACCAGAATTTAGTCCAGAATTTAGTAAAGTACTAGAATTTAGTACAGTATCAGAATTCAATTCAGTACCAGTATTTAGTACAGTATCATAATTTAGTTCAGTACCAGAATTTAGTACAGTACCAGAATTTATTTCAGAACCAGAATTTAGTTCAGTACCAGAATTTAGTAAAGTATCAGAATTTAGTTCAGTACCAGAATTTAGTTCAGTACCAGAATTTAGTACAGTTCCAGAATTTAGTTCAGTACCAGAATTTAGTTCAGTAACAGAATTTAGTACAGTACCAGAATTTAGTTCAGTAACAGAATTTAGTACAGTACCAGAACTTAGTTCAGTACCAGAATTTAGTTCAGTACCAGAATTTAGTTCAGTACCAGAATTTAGTACAGTATCAGAATTTAGTTCAGTAAGAGAATTTAGTTCAGTACCAGAATTTAGTTCAATACCAGAATTTAGTACAGTATTATAATTAAGTTCTGTATCAGTATTAAGTACAGTACCTGGAGTTAGTTCAGTACCAGAATTTAGTTCAGTACCAGAATTTAGTACAGTACCAGAATTTAGTTCAGTACCAGAATTTAGTACAGTATCAGAATTTAGTTCAGTACCAGAATTTAGTGCAGTACCAGAATTTAGTACAGTATCAGAATTTAGTTCAGTACCAGAATTTAGTACAGTATCAGAATTTAGTGCAGTAACAGAATTTAGTACAGTACCAGAATTTAGTTCAGTACCAGAATTTAGTTCAGTATCAAAATTTAGTTCAGTACCAGAATTTAGTTCAGTACCAGAATTTAGTACAGTATCAGAATTTAGTTCAATACCAGAATTTAGTACAGTATTATAATTAAGTTCTGTATCAGTATTTAGTACAGTACCTGAATTTAGTTCAGTACCAGAATTTAGTTCAGTACCAGAATTTAATATAGTATCAGAATTAAGTTCAGTACCAAAATTTAGTTCAGTACCAAAATTTAGTTCAGTACCAGAATTTAGTACAGTACCAGAATTTAGTACAGTACCAGAATTTAGTTTAATACAGTATCAGAATTTAGTTTAATACAGTATCAGAATTTAGTACAGTATCAGAATTTAGTTCAGTATTATAATTAAGTTCTGTACCAGTATTTAATACAGTACCAGAATTTAGTTCAGTACCAGAATTAAGTACAGTACCAGAATTTAGTACAGTACCAGAATTTAGTTCAGTACCAAAATTTAGTTCAGTACCAGAATTTAGTCCAGAATTTAGTTCAGTACCAGAATTTAGTTCAGTAACAGAATTTAGTACAGTACCAGAATTTAGTTTAATACAGTATCAGAATTTAGTTTAATACAGTATCAGAATTTAATACAGTATCAGAATTTAGTTCAGTACCAGAATTTAGTACAGTACCAGAATTTAGTTTAATACAGTATCAGAATTTAGTACAGTATCAGAATTTAGTTCAGTATTATAATTAAGTTCTGTACCAGTATTTAATACAGTACCAGAATTTAGTTCAGTACCAGAATTAAGTACAGTACCAGAATTTAGTACAGTACCAGAATTTAGTACAGTACCAGAATTTAGTTCAGTACCAGAATTTAGTTCAGTAACAGAATTTAGTACAGTATCATAATTTAGTTCAGTATCAGAATTTAGTTCAATACCAGAATTTAGTACAGTATTATAATTAAGTTCTGTATCAGTATTAAGTACAGTACCTGAATTAAGTTCAGTACCATAATTTAGTTCAGTACCAGAATTTAGTACAGTATCAGAATTAAGTTCAATAGCAGAATTTAGTACAGTATTATAATTTAGTTCTGTATCAGTATTTAGTACAGTACCTGGAGTGAGTTCAGTACCAGAATTTAGTTCAGTAACAGAATTTAGTACAGTACCAGAATTTAGTTCAGTACCAGAATTTAGTACAGTATCAGAATTTAGTTCAGTACCAGAATTTAGTGCAGTACCAGAATTTAGTACAGTATCAGAATTTAGTTCAGTACCAGAATTTTGTTCAGTACCAGAATTTAGTTCAGTACCAGAATTTAGTAGAGTATCAGAATTTAGTGCAGTAACAGAATTTAGTACAGTACCAGAATTTAGTTCAGTACCAGAATTTAGTTCAGTATCAAAATTTAGTTCAGTACCAGAATTTAGTTCAGTACCAGAATTTAGTACAGTATCAGAATTTAGTTCAATACCAGAATTTAGTACAGTATTATAATTAAGTTCTGTATCAGTATTTAGTACAGTACCAGAATTTAGTTCAGTATCAAAATTTAGTTCAGTACCAGAATTTAGTTCAGTACCAGAATTTAGTACAGTATCAGAATTTAGTTCAATACCAGAATTTAGTACAGTATTATAATTAAGTTCTGTATCAGTATTTAGTACAGTACCTGAATTTAGTTCAGTACCAGAATTTAGTTCAGTACCAGAATTTAATACAGTATCAGAATTAAGTTCAGTACCAGAATTTAGTACAGTACCAGAATTTAGTACAGTACCAGAATAAAGTTCAGTACCAAAATTTAGTTCAGTACCAAAATTTAGTTCAGTACCAGAATTTAGTACAGTACCAGAATTTAGTACAGTACCAGAGTTTAGTTTAATACAGTATCAGAATTTAGTTTAATACAGTATCAGAATTTAATACAGTATCAGAATTAAGTTCAGTACCAGAATTTAGTACAGTACCAGAATTTAATACAGTACCAGAATTTAGTTCAGTACCAAAATTTAGTTCAGTATCAGAATTTAGTACAGTACCAGAATTTAGTACAGTACCAGAATTTAGTTTAATACAGTATCAGAATTTAGTTTAATACAGTATCAGAATTTAATACAGTATCAGAATTTAGTTCAGTACCAGAATTTAGTACAGTACCAGAATTTAGTTTAATACAGTATCAGAATTTAGTTTAATACAGTATCAGAATTTAGTACAGTATCAGAATTTAGTTCAGTATTATAATTAAGTTCTGTACCAGTATTTAATACAGTACCAGAATTTAGTTCAGTACCAGAATTAAGTACAGTACCAGAATTTAGTACAGTACCAGAATTTAGTTCAGTACCAAAATTTAGTTCAGTACCAGAATTTAGTCCAGAATTTAGTTAAGTACCAGAATTTAGTACAGTATCAGAATTCAATTCAGTACCAGTATTTAGTACAGTATCATAATTTAGTTCAGTACCAGAATTTAGTACAGTACCAGAATTTATTTCAGAACCAGAATTTAGTTCAGTACCAGAATTTAGTAAAGTATCAGAATTTAGTTCAGTACCAGAATTTAGTTCAGTACCAGAATTTAGTACAGTACCAGAATTTAGTTCAGTACCAGAATTTAGTACAGTATCAGAATTTAGTTCAGTAACAGAATTTAGTTCAGTACCAGAATTTAGTTCAATACCAGAATTTAGTACAGTATTATAATTAAGTTCTGTATCAGTATTAAGTACAGTACCTGAATTTAGTTCAGTACCAGAATTTAGTTCAGTACCAGAATTTAGTACAGTATCAGAATTTAGTTCAATACCAGAATTTAGTACAGTATTATAATTAAGTTCTGTATCAGTATTAAGTACAGTACCTGAATTAAGTTCAGTACCATAATTTAGTTCAGTACCAGAATTTAGTACAGTATCAGAATTAAGTTCAATAGCAGAATTTAGTACAGTATTATAATTAAGTTCTGTATCAGTATTTAGTACAGTACCTGGAGTTAGTTCAGTACCAGAATTTAGTTCAGTAACAGAATTTAGTACAATACCAGAATTTAGTTCAGTACCAGAATTTAGTACAGTATCAGAATTTTGTTCAGTACCAGAATTTAGTGCAGTACCAGAATTTAGTACAGTATCAGAATTTAGTTCAGTACCAGAATTAAGTTCAGTACCAGAATTTAGTTCAGTACCAGAATTTAGTAGAGTATCAGAAATTTAGTGCAGTAACAGAATTTAGTACAGTACCAGAATTTAGTTCAGTACCAGAATTTAGTTCAGTATCAAAATTTAGTTCAGTACCAGAATTTAGTTCAGTACCAGAATTTAGTACAGTATCAGAATTTAGTTCAATACCAGAATTTAGTACAGTATTATAATTAAGTTCTGTATCAGTATTTAGTACAGTACCTGAATTTAGTTCAGTACCAGAATTTAGTTCAGTACCAGAATTTAGTACAGTATCAGAATTTAGTTCAGTACCAGAATTTAGTACAGTATTATAATTAAGTTCTGTATCAGTATTTAGTACAGTATCAGAATTAAGTTCAATACCAGAATTAAGTACAGTACCAGAATTTGGTACAGTACCAGAATTAAGTTCAGTACCAGAATCTAGTTCAGTACCGGCATTTAGTACAGTATCAGAATAAGGTCAGTACCAGAATTTAGTACAGTATCAGAATTTTGTTCAGTACCAGAATTTAGTTCAGTACCAGAATTTAGTACAGTACCAGAATTTAGTACAGTACCAGTATTTAGAACAGTACCAAAATTTAGTACAGTATCATTATTTAGTACAATACCAGAATTTATTTCAGTACCAGAATTTAGTACAGTATCAGAATTTAGTACAGTATCAGTATTTAGTACAATACCAGAATTTATTTCAGTACCAGAATTTAGTACAGTACCAGTTTTTAGTACAGTACCAGAATTTAGTACAGTATCAATATTTAGTACAATACCAGAATTTATTTCAGTACCAGTATGTAGTGCAGTATCAGAATTTAGTTCAGTACCAGAATTTAATACAGTATCAGAATTTAGTTCAGTACCAGAATGGTAGTTTGTAAACAATGACAGCATTTATGTTCAACATAAATTTGAGAAGCAGTTGATGTATTGAAAGTGTTCATTCAACAGAGATAATCAGGTTATGGTTGATAAAATTGGAGAGAATAATCTGTACAATCTGCAAAAATCATACTTTTTTTGTGCCCCCACTTTAGTGGCGGGCATTTAGATTTACCCTTGTCCGTCCATCTGTTCTCTTTTGTGTCTCACGTTACTCAAAAAGTATTTGACCGAGAGTCATGAAACTTTACAGGAATATTGATCAGCATGTGCAGTTGTGCACCTGGGTATTTTCATCTGGAAATTTTTAGTATTTTTAGAGTTATTGCCCTTGACTTAGTAAAATTTTTGCAATTTTCAACTTGTGTCGCATGTAACTCAAAAAGTATTTGACCTTAAGTCCTGAAACTTTACAGGAATGTTGATCAGCATGTGTAGTTGTGCACCCGGGTATTTTGGTTTGGATATTTTTAAATTTATTGCCCTTGACTTAGTAAAATTTGGCAATTTTCAGCTTGTGTCCCATATAACTCAAAAAGTATTTGACCTTAAGTCCTGAAACTTTACAGGAATGTTGATCAGCATGTGTTGTTGTGCACCTGGGTATTTTGGTTTGGATATTTTTAGAGTTATTGCCCTTGACTTAGTAAAATTTTGCAATTTTCAACTTGTGTCTCATGTAACTCAAAAAGTATTTGACATAGAGTCATGAAACTTTACAGGAATGTTGATCAGCATGTGTAGTTGTGCACCTGGGTATTTACGTATGGATTTATTTAGTAGTTTTAGAGTAATTGCCCTTGACCTAGTAAAATTTTGCAATTTTCAACTTGTGTCGCATGTAACTATAAAACGATTTGACATAGAGTCATGAAAATTTACAGGTGTGTTGTTGTGCACCTGGGTATTTTTGTCTGGATTTATTTAGTATTCGTAGAGTTATTGCCCTTGACTTAGAAAGTTTTTGCAATTTTCAACTTGTGTCGCATGTAACTCAAAAAGGATTTGACATAGAGTCATTAAACCTTATGGGAAGGTTGCTCAGCATATTTAGTTTTGCCCTTGGGGTTTCACCTTTGGATTTATCCAGTATTTGTAGAGTTATTTCCCTTGACTTAGTAAAAACCGTTTCATGATGTTGTTATTTGTTCCTTGATTGCTTGAGTTAGAATCAACCAACTTTACAGGAATATTGATCAACATCACTAAATTACAGGAATAATGATTCACATCACTGTGAAGCTATGAACCTGGGACTTTGCAAGTGGATTTTTTTCAGTTTTGTAAGAGTTATTGCCCTTGGCTTACAGTAGTATCAATTTGCAATTTTCACTTGTAGGCCTGAAAGAATGTTGGTCAGCATGTGTACTTATGCACATTGGGTTATGCTTGTGGATTTATTCAGTATTTGTAAAGTTCTTGCCCTTAACTTAGTAAAAGATTTTTTAGTATTCAAAAAATATTTGACCTAAAGATTGACAGAACAGTGGCGCGGTGGGGGCACCCGTGTCCTATGGACACATTTCTAGTTTTAACTGAAGCAACTTTATGACTTTAAAGCCATAAACTATGAGAATATTTCACAATAAATGTTGGTTATGTTTTCATATTGATTTAAAACTCATACTGAAATTACTTATACAAAGGTTACACAGCCTAATATTTTAACAAAAAGTAATCAGTTAAGTAGATCTATTAACAATCATAAGTGGTCAAAATGGAAATGGATGAACATTTTAGTAACTGAACTAAACGACTTGTCATATTTTATGTTCCACGAACTGCATGGAAAATTCAATTGTTTCATGAAAACTTAACGGTAACACATACATGTATATCAAACAATCAACTTTGCAAAATACTTCCTGTTTTAAATGATTTGGGTAGGAAATTAATTTTCATAAATACAACCACAACATGTTTCAATAAAGTTAAATACTTGGAAAACATCTTGACACGGAAATAAAATAACAATCAAAACGTTTAATGTGATAATTAATTAAATATGTTAAAGGGACTCCACTGAGGTTTTTTGCCATGACGGGACTGGAAATAATATTTTGAGATTATTACTCCATTTAATGTAGGTTTATACTAATAACTTATGTGCAAAATTTCAGATCATTAGGTCGCTCCGTTTTTCCAGAATAATTGTTATAATAGTGAAAACTAACCCAAAATTGAAAAGCGTTTAAACACTTTTCACTCAAATTGGACTGACAATAGCACAAACATATGATTTTCAATGTATTTCTTGTGTATTTCCTAGCTATATCTTATTTGTATTTCTGTTTAAAGTGCTCATGTTTATCGATGTGAAAATTAAAATAATATGTTTTAGGCTTATAAACCTCAGTGGAGTTCCTTTAAGTAAGCCCTGAAAGTGTTCCTTGTTGCAAGGACAATATATATAGATGAAATTAGATCTGTCAACTACTTTTCCTTGAAATTCTCTTTCTTATGGTACTTAAAATCGAGTGTTTTGTCAGAGTTCAAAGTTACAAGAACAAGTTTATCTACGCAGTTTAAACTGAGGAATACCGTCATTATTGCAATGATTTTTTTTGTGCCGCCACTTTTGTGGGATGGGGGATAGATTTACCCTTGTCAATCCGTACAAACCCAGAGGTACATGTACTTGTGTGACTTGGAGAACAATGGGTAACAGTAAATTCTTTTTGCTCCTAGTCATTCCGTTTTTTCTTCTGTGTCTTTTATTTAAGCCTTGTGTGACTAAAATTGGGAAAAAGGTCAAAGGAAAAGTCACATAAGTACCATTTCAAAGTACGACCGTCCTTCCGTCCATCCATTTTCATTTTGTGTCGCATATAAATAACTCAAAACGTTATGATGAACTTAGGGTTATGAAACTGTACTGGAATGTTGATCAGCATGTGTAGTTGTGCACCTGGGTATTTTCGTGTGACTTTATTTAGTATTTGTAGAGTTATTGCCCTTGACTTAGTAAATATTTGCAATTTTCAAATTGTGTCACACATAGCTCAAAAATGGGTCAAAGACAGAAAAGGCCGAGTTGCATATGACAGGGCCGGCAAAATCAATTGTCCGAGTTGCCGAGTCGTACAATTGTAGGTCCGGGCAAGTAAAATTCTGTAGTTTACGGTATGGGACTATGTGTTAATGCTGTATACCAAATATCAAAAGGCTGTGACAAGTAGTTGCCAAGAAAACTGTTACGAAAATTTCCTACTATTGACGACAAGACAATGTCCGACAACGCGCCGTTTGGCGCTTTGTCCTGTTGTCTTTAGCGCCAACACGACGCACAAAAGCGTTCCAAATCAGCCACCATAAAAAACCCAATCAAAACTAACAAACAAATGCACGTCGCTCGGAGGGCATAGGTCACACCAGATGGGTGACCTAGTTATGTCACTTAGCCGGTGTGACCTAACCAACGGCGAAGGTTGTGGCCCTACAAAGAGCTGCTGCTCCCGGCCTTTTCTCCTATTGTCTACTGCGTTCTAGAAGAGAAGAGCTGGGTCCTAGAGAAGATATACGACGACAGACGGCATGAGAAGACCTCCGTTGCGGCTCTATGATCAGCGACGTTGCAGGCGTCCTAAGTCGTCCGTTGCAGGCTCTACGACCAGCGACGTAACAGAAGCCCGACAGCCGGCGCCCAGTATAAATAAAACTAAAAACACACACAAACAAATTAATAACTTAAACAGTTGTGACACAGCTCTCTGTAATATACACCATAGTGAAACCAGATAAAAAGAATACCTATCAAAAAAAGAGATTTTAGCGATTATGGAAGTCACGTGCTGCTTCCAGCTATTAAATTTGCATACTTTACACACATAATTTTTCGCTTGTTTAATTATATGAAGAGACAATCAAAACATTCTGGGCAAAAACTTATTTAATTCTCATCTTCAACGACAAAAAAATATATACTTTCATGAATAATCAAAAACCACCCCATATTCAGTTTACAGATATTCAGTGGACCATATTATTTCAGTGTCCTCTAACTTACCGTAATTAAACAAACATATGCATCAATCGACAAAAGACAAAATTACATAAATCGAGCAATAGAAAATATAAGATAAGTATTATTTGTAGATATTAGAAACATAATTAAGATTGTTACATATGAAATTGTACATTGTATAATAATAATAATAATAAAACCACACTTTTAAACATTTTACTTTAACTGATTATATAAGAAATTGTATGTAATACAAATAAGGGATGGGGTTGAAACAATGTAACTAAGTGAAATGTAATCCTTCTTCTTTCTTTTCTTTTTCTTTTTTTTGTATTCTTTAAACATTATATCTGAAAGTATTAGATACTATACATTTTTACCATTTAGTGGGAACATGCCTTCTTTGCATCTAAGATTACCTAATCGATAAAGTATAAACAAGTGCTCCAATTCTTCACATTTGGACCACTCAAATGATTTATACACTGACGAAAATATGTTGATTGTCATCAGTAAAAGATCATATTCTGATAATGTTAAACTTAAAGTAATTAATCAGGGGAATGTTTTAAAAGAGGGACTTTTTAGAGAAAATATTGCTATTACACATTAAGTATTTTCTAACTATTTCCTGTAAAGCTTCATAACTTAACAGGCTGTCCAGCGTCCCTAAAATTCCTAAAAAAAATCTTCTTTTTTTTTCAGTTTTGCTAAAATTCCTAAAAGAAAAATTCAAAACTAAGGTAATTCCTAAAAATGCCATATTTTTCACCTAAATTCCTACTTTTATCTTTAGTTATAAACATACTTATATTTGAAAATGTTTTTTTCATTCTAATTATGTTTTAATGTAGTTTTTAAGCTCTTGTTATTCAGAGAAGGCATTTATAGGCAGTTGAACAGTGATACAATTTATTCACTGATGACTATGGAACACTGGTAGACACCTTTGTTACAACTTAACTAGAGCATTATTTGTGAGTAACTGTGTGTAAAATATGCAAAGTTACCATGGTATTTTGGGGCCATAATTTAGTTATAAAATTCCAAATTTTAGCCATAAATTTCTTTTACGTACCCTAAAATTCCTAATTTTAACCCTAAAATTTCTTTAATATTGCCCTAAAATTTGTCAGAAGGTGCTGGACAGCCTGTAATTATTATAAGCGCTTTGAACCATGACATAAGTCTTATTCACTAGAATCTAAAACTTCACATTGATGCTACGTCATATCATGAATCATCATATTAAATTTAAATGAGATTTTGAAAAGTTTGAAAGCATATTATTTTATTGTTTGAACAGGGTCTTTCAAGTTTGAATTATATGTTAAAAATGTGCGTACTGCGTTTCAATTAAAGCGTTTTTAGATAACGAAAATGAAATCTTAAACAATTCTTCAGAATTGCTGTGTATGATAAAATCAAGTTTCATAATCATAAAAATTGGGTTCTGTAATACACATACATAACTCGAAATAACGAAAACTCAAAAATACAATGGTGAAAAGTCAAAATAACGAAAACGCGATTGTAAAATGTGTTTTCGTTGTTTCGAGTAATGTGTGTGTGTCGCGATATAGCGATGGCCCTAACGGGACACCGTAACAAAGTGATCATTCCGTCATGTTTTTGTTTGGCACGAAAGTTCTCACTTTGTCATATTTTTCTCTGGTGCACCTTAATGCGAAAATATGACATGGCACAAATAAGCCACCATAGTTTGTGACACACGAAGAGTCAAACATTAACAGATAACGCAGCCTAACTCTTCTATATTCTTCTATATATTTTTCATAATTATGAATTTAGTTCGAATGAAAGAGTCATTTCTTCATACATGCATGTATCTTTAAAGGAAAAGTTATTGATGTTTTTAGGGTTTTTATTAATGTTTCTTGTTTTTTGCACAGGCGCTAGTCACATAATCAAATATTTTTCATAATCGGCCTATATATTTTGTTTGTTTTTTTAATTGTTGTTGTTTTAAAAATTCAAATATAGTAACTATTAACAAAATGCAAATGTGGTATGACGTAATGCAAGGGTTATGACTCATATCTACGGATATGACCGGACATACCGGATAGGGACATTTTAAAAAGCTTTTTTTGTGTCGCCTGTTAAGTAGTGGCGATCTCCGTCGTTTGTCTGTATGTCCGTCTGACCGTCCATCACAAAACTTGTCCGGGCTACTCCTCATAAACTACTGGTGCAATTTCATCCAAACTTTACAGGCATGATCAGTACCAAGTCTTATTGTGCGTATCGTCATCATTAATAACAATAAAACAACAACAACATAATGACTTTTTGTCACAAAAGGTCGGAGGTCGAACTGTGTACTTTAATAACTCTGACCTACAGTCATAAAACAGTCCTTATGTTTCAAGAACTTTCAAGAACTTTCACTAGGAAGTTAAAAACAGACACAAACATCGCAAAATGTATCAAGTGTTCAAAGAAGAAAACAATGAGTTAAAATTGGAAAAGAAGTTTCTACTTAAAATGTATACAAGGATTAACAATATTCAATAAACTAAGTAATTCAACCATATAAACTTTGTAATGTTGTATGATGTATGATGCACTGAATGAATAAATTTGATTTGATTTAATTTGACTTGATTTTGATAAAAACAGGGAATGCTTTGATAGTGTGAATGTAGACATGGAATTAAACAATTTTAACGGGCAATATTCATTGACCTCAGACACAGCAATAGATATTTATACTAAGATTGCGCCGGAAGATGTAGGGACTGAACAAGAACAAATTTATGATACTCTTCAACAAAACACAGAGAAGCTTGAAGATCAAACTACTCCTTCAGCCAAAAAGTCTACACCACATTTGTTTAGGTGTACCATCGTAAATACAATTTTTATCGGAGTGTCGCTTATCGCAGTATCTGTTTGTTTATACTTTTTATTAGCTTCAAATAGTAAAGGTAAGTACTTACGATTTTCTTTATCAACTTGCTTATTTCATTATCCATGGGCGTCTCAAATTCAATACAGGCCAAGTAGGCCAAGTGTGTTGGTACATGATTACAGCTATATTAAACAAATAAGAATATGATCTTTATTTTTTATTGCTTAATAATAAGAAACACCAGTCAGATATAGTACGAACTTGTTGTTTTCGTTTTGTGTTAAATTGTTTAAAATCGGGACCCCAATATTTACCGGAAGGTGACGGAAATGACCGAGAGATGCTATTGTATCTGTTCTTGGTGAAACTTTTGCTGTGAAAGCTATAGATATCATCAATCAACTGATTCCGATTTCTTTGACTGATTAACATAAATGATATCTGGATAAAACGGTCAAAATATAATTATAACCGCATTAAAGCAGCACGCCTCCAGATTCATGTTAATTTTTATGAAAAGTTTGGAAATGTATTTTAAAAGTAAAATATTGTGAGGTGAACAAAAAAAGTAATTTACATATTGCAATCGGCACTTATAATCCAAGAAAATTACCAAAAAGTAGTCCGCATATGCAAAAACAGCCCTTACTGCGTTAGTAACGCAGTAGAAATAAGGTTATAAAATACTGCAAAATCAGTCTTAAACCGCACATAACATGTAAAATTAACTTGGATCTTCAATATTTTGACCTTTCTTAAAATTTTAGTACATTTTTCTAAATATTGATTTTCTTGAAATATTTTGGCTCATCTGGAGGCGTGCAGCTTTAACACAAATTAATTAATGAAAATGAGCAGCGGTGCGGGACAAGTGACTTGAGCATCGATAATCCATTCTTATTTGAATGAAAAACAGCGCACAAAATACGTTACAAATAAACAAGTCTGAATATCTTTTTGAAATTACAACATTAAATTGAATATTCCATTAAAAAATTAATGTCATTTGAACGACACATATCTTTTATTTATTCTTTTGTTTTCAAAATTGTTAAATAATCATGTAAATTAACTTTTCATAAATCCTAGGTGATTCACACCTGAAATAAGCACGATGTGTCAATCAGTACGAAGCTCATGTATTTGGGGCGGTGATAAAAATAAACCAATCCGAGAGAGTACTGAAACAAAATTCCCTTAACCACGTGATCTATTTTAGGATAGGCCATCTGTCAGCGCAGTTCACGGTTTACGCAATTAGACTTCTAACAAACGATACTTAACATTTATTTACTCTTGTTTTATAAACGAAAACTAAAAACTATATTTTCTAAATATGATATATCAGCTTATAAACATAAATCTATATTGTTGTCCTCTATGTTATATACCTATTTTTTGTTATGTGAAAGCATCACAGTGACCTATTTCTTTCATATGTTTACATAATTATATGATTTTCTCATGTTTTTGTATATTAAACAAACTGAGTGTTATTTTAAATAAAATTGAAAAATTGAAAAATAAATAAATAAAAGTCGACAACCTTAACCACTCGACCATGGAGACCTCTTCAAGTGACAGTAAATTCGCTATTAAGAAACAACATACATGTTCGTTATAAAAAAAATGGTGGATTTAACTTTTGAAGGGGCAACGGTAACTGGTATTTGGACAAACTGGTCAGTTTGGTCACCTTGTAACGTCAAATGTGGACAAGGATTCAAATGGAGGATTCGGACATGCACGAGCGTTTCTCCGGCAGATAATGGCTTTGACTGTAACGGTAATGGTACAGAAACAGTTCAGTGTCAAAACAGCGAGTGCTCTGGTTAGTCGCCTTATACAATGTTTTCTAAATGAAAAATGCATGTATTATGAACGTTTCATTGCCTTCAAATACCCGGTAGGTAATATAAGATAAATATTAACGATTTTCTTTATCAACTTGCCTATTCCATTATCCATGGGCGTCTCAAATTCAATACAGGCCAAGTAGGCGCATGATAACAGCTATATTAAACAAAGAATATGATATTTATTTTTATTGCTTACTAATAAGAAACACCAGGCAGATATAGTACGAACTTGTTGTTTCCGTTTTGAGTTAAATTGTTTAAAATCGGGACCCCAATATTTACCGGAAGGTGACGGAAATGACCGAGAGATGCTATTGTACTACAAAACTTTTGCTGTGAAAGCTATAGATATCATCAATCAACTGATTCCGATTTCTTTGACTGATTAACATAAATGATATCTGAATAAAACGGTCAAAATATAATTATAACCGCATTAACACAAATTAATTAATGAAAATGAGCAGCGGTGCGGGACAAGTGACTTGAAGTCGACAACCTCAACCACTCGACCATGGAGACCTCCTCAAGTGACAGTAATTTCGCTATTAAGAAACAACAAACATGTTCGGTATAAAAAAAATCGTGGATTTTAACTTTGAAGGGGCAAGGTAAAAAGGATTTGGGCAAAAATGTCAGTTTGGCATTTTTAACGTCAAAAGTGGACAAAGGAAATTCAAAAGAGGATTCGGACATGCACGAGGTTTTTCCGCAGATAAGGCTTTGACTGTAATGGTAATGGTACAGAAACAGTTTCCCCGTGTCAAACAGCATGCCCCGGTTAGTCGCCTTATACATATTTTTTTTGAAAAATTGAATAAATTTTTTGTATTATAAAAAATTTTTAAAGACATTGGAAACATTGTCATTGCATATAATTAAAGTTAGGAATTTTAAAATGTAGTAAAAAACTAATTAATAAGCTATTTACGCCGTAATATCTCTAACGAATAAATGTTTCCAGGGAGCTTTATTCTTCGGTACCTGGCCATATAGCTCCCTACATAAAGGGCAGTATATGTCACGATGCTCCATTTTGACAGATAAAGCTCTCTATACTTTTGATGATATATAAATATGAAATACATATTTAGGCATACGCTTTTTTTGTTGTTACATATATGAAAAAAAAATAATTAAGTAATTTTGATATTGTAAAATTAACATAGTAGGTCATTATCATCATAATCATCATCATGTCGAGATTATAAAAACCTTCCTGCCGTCATATGTTATATGTTGCTTACAAAGAAAGCTCCAGGGAGTCTTATCTTAAAACTTTAAGGGCTTTTTTCCGAGGTTCAAAAAAAAACCAGGTAGATGTATTTGTGGGTGGCGATTGGGACGTCTTGGTCAAACCTGCCTCATCACAATGTGATATAGAAGAGGATCACGAAATTTTGTTCAAAAAAGGGCAGCGATTTTTTGGGAAAATCCTGTTCCTGGAAAACTCGATTCGAGATCAGCGATGTGTGACACGTGTGTTATTTCTCGTGTTCAAAACACGTAACTATTTTGCTTTTTATTATTTGTTTTGTTTTTAAAAACATTGTTAATTGCTTTGCAGTTGAATTTTTTAACAGTTTTACATGTATTGATATGGAAGAGAAAATTTTAATATTTTATTCTTGTACTTCTTCTAAATTTGATTAATAAAACATTTCACGAAACAGTCAATGAAATGTATGTAAATGTAAAATAGATCGTACATAATAGTATATTCTATCATGAATCTAATGCTAAACAATGTTGAAACGTAATTGTTTATTTATTTTATTTTTTTTTCATTTAAAGAACTAAAGATTCGACTTGTTGATGGCAATGCCCGTCGTAGTGGTAGAGTAGAAGTTTCTTTAGATGGACATACATGGGGCACAGTGTGTAACGACTTATTTACTGATTCTGCAGCCACAGTTGTTTGTAAAATGCTAAATTACCCAACGTATGTATTCAAACTTGTTTGTAATAGTCTGCCTTTTAACAAAATCTTTAAAACAAAATTAGGACGTCAGATATCCTGACATACATGTAAATAATAGAGCTGATAAAATAATAATCAGCATCTTCTCCAGGATAATATCACTCAATTAAAACCTCATTAGATCCTGTATGTTGTAATTTGAGGTTGTTACCACACTTAAGTGAAATTATATATATATATATATATATAACAATTTTCAAACATCGAAGAATATGTAAAATATGTACTGCAAATATTTGTGCACAGCATATGTAATCATTAAAATATATGCATTCATTTCCTATTGAAAATTTGACTTAGACTTTATAGAAAAATAAATTTCTAATTACCTCCCTTTATTTACATGAAATGTTAAATTCGGTAATATCTTTATAAATAATGCTTTTTCAAACTAACAATATTGATTAATCTTAATTTGAATATCATATTTATGATATAAAACCAAAACAAAATTGTGTTACAGGATCTTTAAACTATATTGTTTTCACGTTCTAGAACATCTGCTAGTTCCAACGTTAGTGTACCAGCAGGAAAAGATCCAATTTTCCTCGACGACGTCTTCTGTACAGGTTATGAGAGCAATTTGTTGTTTTGCAAGCATAACGGCTGGGGAAAAAGTAACTGTAAACATGATGAAGATGTCGGAGTATCATGTTAATGTAGATTTGTCAATTAATAATGATACAGTTCAGTGGTTTTTAAATGTTCTATAGTATTGTAAACTTTTAAAATATAGAAAGATGAAGAGTTTCAAAGATATTATTCTAAATACCCGAGAAAACATACATGTAACAATTAAATAAGAAATTCAAGTAAAAGTGTACAAATCTTATAAATACGCTTGTAATAATAATTTGCAATATTGGTATTTGTATAATAAAGTTGTATTTTCTTCTGTACAAGTACAGATAATCGCTAGGAAGATTTATTTACCACTAAGTAAGGTCATTTAACATTGTTGTTTCTCGCTGATCAGATATATTTAAGTGTCCTATTGAAACAATAAGTAGTATTGTATTCAGTAAAGAAGTTCTTTTTAAACTTTGGTGGATTTCCTGTTGATGTATATAATGAGGCGGATCAAGTGTCAATTGAATACATCAAATACATGTACATGAATAGTGTACATGTATATGAATATTGTAAATTTAAAGGCACATTATACCATAGAAACAAAGTTGTTGTTTTTTTGTTCTTAAGAAAAGGCCAACATGAGTTTTTAACGTTTAAATAATGGTTCTAGAGCACTTTAGATGCATATCACCTGTGAAAATTAGCACTGAATATGAATTAATTTGTTTAAAAAGTAGCAAAATGTAAACAAATTAGTATTTTTACTTCAATACAAAATCACTTATATCTTTTAATTACTAATTGCTATACTTTTACTAATTCAGAATCAAAGGATCCCTCAGAAAATTAGTCACTGACTAACATTTTGAAGATTGTACCAGGATACAAATAATAATAAAAGCATTTCCGACACATAATAGACCTTAAGGAGTGTATAAAGGTTCCCAGCCCGATGTGAAGTTAAACTGAAGTTACTATGGTGACATTTCTATCACTTATATTACTGAACAAAAGCTGAACTAACAAACTTCTACACATTAATTATATTTTCGTCGATAGCCATTATCAAATTCCAGCTTTAACACTTTTAGACAATTTCTAATATTTCATGAAAAAAAAACGAATCTGGAGGCGTTGCTTTAAAAAAATGCTTTAAGTACTTCGTGACGTGATCTAAATCGTGATAAAATTGAAGTGTAAACTTACTCTTTCTTTAACGGAAATTTTATCGGCCCACCACGACTTTTTTGTTAGTGGTAAGTCTTGCTCTTTATATTAGACACTGGAGTTGTAAATGTTTTGCCCTTTTAAACAGTAGAAATGTTCGTCTCTTAAACAAGCTTTCGACTTAGTGTAGCAGTAATCCCACCTTTTTCTCATATCACTTAGTGTTCCTAAATATAGAAGCAATTTTGATATGAGTTATGGTAAACATATTAACACAGGGATATAAATCAAGATCCCGAAAAGTGTATGCTCGTCTATACGGTACATTCCGGTGGCGAGGACTTTCCATCCACCAACACAAACGCACGCACACAAGCACACACAATATGCTTTAGTACATTACAAACCCTGTACGTGTTCAATGATTTTGCAAAATATGTGTTTCAAAGCTTTTCAAAGTATTTCCTGAAATGCATGAAAATTGTTTGTTATTCGGCAAGATGTTTGCTTATAAAGTGAAAAGGTAGTTTCAATGGAGCTTAATCTGGCACATTTGTTTAGAATTATTCAAAGTCCTATGGAATCAGTAAATGTATATTATTATTATTATTATTATTATTGTTATTATTATTATTGTGTATCATCTTATGTTTGCTGTAAAATCCATGTTTTGATCTCCAAACATTGTATATAATACACTTTATACTTGTTATGAGCATTATATTTTTCCGTTATGCAAATAAACCTTTCGTATTCGTATATTTTTTTTCTACAAACAAATCGATTAATCGAGTTATCTATACACTGCAAAATACTTTAAAAAACCCCCAAAAAATTTGTTTCAAAAAAACCCTTTTAAATTTGAGTACAAAAAGGTTTAAAGAGACTTTTAAGGGTATTAGTTAAAATTTTAAATTTTAAAAGAAATTTAATTTAAGGGAAATTTGTGGACCCAAAGTCGGTTTGGGTAAAGTTTTTTTGGGGTTCAACAAAACAAAAAAGGGCTGTAAATTTGGGAAAAAATTTTGGTTTATTTCAAGAAAATTAAATGCAATTTTTTGGAAAAAAGTAAAATTTTACTATTAATTTTTACGGGAAAAGGCAAAAAATTTTAATAAATTTTAAAAATTTCCCAAAATATTACTTTTTAAAAAAAGTATTTTTTTTTAACTTTTTAATTCCCTTGCGTGAAAAAAAATTTTTTTTTCCCCCTGAAAAAAACAAAAAATTCAAAAAAAAACAAAAAAGAAATTTAACCTCTTTTAAAAATAATCCGATTAACAAAAAAAGAAAAAAAACCGATCTATTCTTTCAAAAAGTGATTTCACTGAAAACGTATTTTAAAAAGCATTAGCATTGGGTTCGAAAATAACTATAAAAAATTTTTCCATTAAAATCCCAATGCTTATTCTCGGGTTTCTTTGTCCTAAAGGGCCTTTGTCATCGGGAAATTGGGGGAAAATGGGACTTTTAAGGGGCCCGAGAAGAAAATTATGATGCTTTTTATTTCTCAAAAAAAAGGTTTACTTATTTGGGCCCTTGTGTTTACTCATAGTGTTTTAACTAAAGAATTTTGGGTTCATTTAAAACAAAAAAAAGAGAAAAAAAGCCAAAAAATTAAATCAAAAAACCCATAAGAATCACCAATATTAAAAAATATTTCGAAAGAACTAAACTGTTTTACCATAATAACCCTAAAAAAAAATACCTTTAATTTAAAAATTAAACAACATGGGGGCCCCTAGTTTTTTTAAAGTGTAAAAGGAGCAAAATCAATACGAAACTGATTCCCGGGAAAACTTTGGGTTGTTTTTTGGGTTTTGGAAAAGGTTTGTTTAAGGGCCCTTTTGTTGCAAAAAGTCATTTTTTTTTAACCTAATAAAAATCTTTTAAAGAAAATTTTTTTTGGCCCAAAAAACACCCGGACTCAATCTTAAAATTCCCCCCTTTCAGGAACTTTGAAAATGTATGTTTTTATTTTTAAATTTAAACTGTTTTAAATTTTTAAAAAAGAAAAACATTGCCCCCTGTCTCTTAAAAAAAAAATCGAGGGAAATTTGAAAAAAGGGTTTTAAAAAAATCCTTTTTAAACAAAAGTAAAAAAAAGGGTTTTGGGCATTTTTGTCAAAAATAACCATTTCAAAGAAAAAGGTTTTAAAACAACAAATTATATTTAAAAAAGGGCTTTTTGCCCTTAGATTTTTTGCCTTTTTTTTTTCCTTTAAAAAGGGATGATTTGGAAAAGGGGTTTAAAAAAAGGGGCTTTTAAAATTTAAAGGGTTTAAAAAAATTTTTTGTTTTTTTTGTAAGGTTTTAAAATTTAATTTTTCTGTGTGTACGGTTTAAAAATCTCAATTTGGGGTTTAAAAAAAGATTTAAACACGTTTGTCAGAGTTTTATCTGTTCAAATAAACAAAGTAAAATTTTTCTTTTTTTCTTACAAAAATTTTGATCATACAAAAAAAAAAAAAATGGCAGATTTTTTTCAAAATGAAAATATTAAAATTTTAACTAAAATCTCCAAATTTAAAATTGAAATTAAATTTGCTGGGAACCAGAAATTTTTTTTAAATTTGACCTTTGGTTTCTACAAGCCCCCTTTTAAATTAAAACCCTTTTCCCAAATTAAAAAATAAAAAAAATTTAAACCAATTTTTTGGTTAAAGGGAAAAAGGCTTCTGGAAAAACCCAAACTTAAATTTTTTAAAAATTTTTAATAAATTTGGTAAAATTTTCCCCTTTTACAACGCTTTTAAATCTTTAAAAAGATATTTTTTTAATAATTTTTTTTATTTTTAAAAAAGATTTTTTTATCCCAAATGATAAAAAGTAAAAAAAGATAAAAAATTTTAAAAATTATCAAATAAGTTTTTTAAAAAAAACCGGGGCCCAGTGAAATTTTTTTTAAAAAAAAAAACCAATTGAGTTTTTATTTATTTATATATTTAAAATATCTTTTAAAAAAGTCTTCCGTTTCTTTTAAAATTCCCTGTTTCCTAGCTTTTTAGTTTCCCAAAATTTTCCCAAAATACACATAATTTTTAAATTTGGGCCCAAAAAAGGGGGAAATACGTTCTTTTTTTTAAAGCCCTTTTTTAAATACACGGGTGCAGGGCTTGTAAATAGGAAGACAAAAAACAACCATTTTTGGAAAATATGTAATAAAAAAATCCTCTGAAAACCCTTTTTTAAAAATTTTATTTGGAGAAGCTCTGTTATAAGGGTGAAACGATTCCTCAAGCTTTGGCACAGAGTCTAGCTTACTAAGGAAATTACAAACAGCGAATGGGATTTTTTATGACTCATCGCAATGCAACAATTAATACAAGAATCTGGGGATTATGTCAAATAAGTGCATAGAACTGACATGAAATAGAGCACTATGAGTCTCTTTTCTGATTTTTCAGCACGGCCAAGTAATTATCTGCAAATGCAATAATTATTACTTTCTACTTTCGAAAAAAAAAACAATCTGTTTCTTGTTTCCTGGTCAAAAGATTAGAACAAAGATAAACATGACAAGACGACGTTCATTCTAACGCAGCCCCGACACAACAGCCCGCACCCAGAGGGCACCGAACTTAAAGACACGAGGGTGGCAAAAGGAGGAAAGAGATATGTAATAAGTGAAATGATAAGAACTAAAAAGTTCGATACGGGGATAAAGGTAAAAGGTTTGGACAGAAACATTTCTTCGGGTGACCTTCGCCGAATAAGAAGCACGTACGGCGCGTAAAAAAACGCCGTCAGTACTCGGAAAATACCCCAGGCGCCATAAGCTTTTCGGAGGGATAGCATATTTAATATACTTGTATACTTTATACGCGATAGTAGATCAGTGCATAACTACAGATGCTTTCAAAATCTAAATTTATCGTAAACAGTCATAACGATAGTTCTTAACACTATCTATAAAGGTAACTTATAATGTTTTCAGTATATTTCACTAGCTCATTCGATGATTGAATGCTACAGTTCAGGTCTAATTATTACTTTTATGTAGATCTGATGACGACCGTATATGTTTCGCCTTCTTGATAATTCGGATTTCCCAAGCATGCAATCAAACCGGTTCTTGCATAGGCATTAGAAGATCTCGAAGTATCAAAATACCGTTATCCGTGGAAGTTAAACAAATTGTTGATTTTTATTGTAAAAAAATGTTTGAAGTAATTTTAAACAATTTAACATGAAATAATAGAGTCAATTTTTTATGAGCAAGATTGTACCATTTTTTGATGGTCTGTCCACATTTTAGAGATTTGAGAAATAAATATTTTAAACGCTATTACTGCCAGTGGCCGACTTTGAATAAATTTAGGGCTCTCATGTCAACAAACTCTACAAAAGATTTATTGAATTTAGCTAAATTTGTCTACTTTGCAAATAAAAGAAGAATTGTGTAAAAATTTTTTCATTAGAATCACGTAAATATTGTTAATATTTCAATAGGGTTATATATATGTAATGATACATTTACATGTTTATTCGACATTACATAATCATGATACTTTTTTTCAGAATAATGTTTCATTAAACAATCTCTTCTGATAACTGTATAATTTATTATGTAAAAAATGCATTTTGTTTGCTTTTCTTTCTTCTATGTTTTTTGTTCACACTGTACAATAGAATTTGTATAGGCTATAAACATTGTAACATGTTTAATGCTGAATAAAATTTTCGTATTCGTATTCGTATTTTGCCAGTTTACCTGCCGGCTATATGGACAACGCCATGTTTGTTTCCGAAATCGTGAAAATTACCTACACAGTATTTGTTTCCCCAGGGTTAAAAATAGAAATCACATCACTTTCAAAATTATGACAGCTCGTCGATGATTGGCTGTGTGAAAAGACAGCAGAATAAAATGACTTCGTATTTGGTCACGGTTAGATCTAAAAGCGGAGCGTTATTTAGAGCTAATTTTAATCAGATTGGAATGTTTCATGAATTCAAATTAATGAATTTGATGAAGCCTAAAGAGTCAGTAGGCCTATAAGAATGCCCTAGCTTATCACACGGTCCCCTCTGATTTTATTAATGTATAGAAATTTTAGCGCAGATGTTTATTAAGAATACATAGAATTTGTTTGTACGCACGGGTGTACAGGAAACGCCTCGTTACGCCCCTGTCAATAGACTATTGACAAAACATCCTATTTTTTTCTAAAATTAGTTTATTCAATGAGAGCAGTGGCCTAGTGGTTAAGGTGTCTACTTCTCAATCCAGAGATCATGGGTTCGAGCCTTACTCGGGTCACGACCATGTTTCTTCATATATGACACCAGTACTGGTTAATTATATATAGTGTCAGGAAAGTGATTAATATAAGTTGCAAGAACTTTTGCAATGGAGCTTAAATAAATATGAGTGAACCAATTCAATATTATTGAGTACACTGAATAAAGTGACCATTCACCTAATCAGATACTCTACTGTAGACTAATAATTATGGTAAATCAGACACATGTGACGCTTAATTATTATCTTTAAACTTTAAACATCAACACTATCAAAGGCAAATGAGGCCCGAAATATAAGATGCTAGTCGTTTACTTTTTTCAGAAACCTGTGACACTTTTTTTAATTGTCCACTTTAACACCTTCAGTCTAATGTCGGGTAGTACATCAGGACAGAGACGTTTTCTATGTCTCTGATCAGGATTTTCCCTTAATCATTCCCCAAGAAGTGAATAAGCTTTAAATATAACCATTCAAACTAGAGATTGCATTCAATCATGTTTACAAAATATGAAAAACAAGATCAACAAGGAAGGGCGGCGTTTAATGAATGCTACTTCCACACGACCCAGCAACACATGTAGGACTACCGGCAAGGAGCACCGGTCTATTTAGGTGTCACCCCGACACGGAATAAGGCACAACCCGTTGTAGTTTAGAAAGTAGTTATTTTAAATTTTGAAGTCATCCTTGGTAAGACTGATTTAATTTTAAGTATATTTTTTGTAAATGTGTACATGAAGTTTCATTTCTGAGTACACTTTAAAGGTTGTTTTTTACGGAAGAGCATTGGTGCCAGGTGTGTGTTTTTTTATTAACCCGAAATTTCGAGTTACAAACTCGAAATTTCAAGTAACTTATCTCGACATTTTGAGTTACATTATCTCGAAATTTCGACATACTAACTCGAAATTTCGATTTACTAATCTCGAAATTTCGACTAAGTAACTAGAATTTTCGGCTTAGTAACTCGAATTTTCGGCTTAGTAACTCGAAATTTCGACTTAGTAACTCGAAATTTCGACTTATTAACTCGGAATTTCGACTAAGTTACATTACTAGAATGCCAAAGTTATGAGTTACCAAGAGTTAAGATAATATGAAAATATAGGAGGGAGTGCGATTGAACGATGAGAGATGGAGAACCGGGTGCCTGGGCAAACTATTAAAGTTAACCTTTGACAATGGCATGTACACGTCCGCCTCAAAAACACAATGCTTCCTTTAATTTGTACTTTCAGGCGTTCTTCAGTCGTTGTATTGTAACCCAACTGTTCGAACATATCTTTTCAATAATCATATTCTTCTCATCCCTGTGAATAAAACAATCCTATACTTCACGTACATCTGAGGAAAGTACCGCGGAGTGGCCAAAATAGGGCGTTCTGATGCCTATGTCAAACTTGTTTGGCCGACTATGTTTCTTTTAAAATCGGATGCTTCAATATTATTCCTAATATTACATAACAACAAGTTCCACTTTTATAAATTTTTATCAACACAATATGAATCAAAGTTTGAGTAAATAAATGAATACGAATATTGACAAACATCTTTTAAAAAATGTTACAAAAATATTATTAGTATAAGAAACGTGAAGACTAACTGGCTTAAAACTTAATTAACACGTGAATATTGCACAGTTTACAATAGGGTGGGTTTTGGACTTGTACGTATCTCCACATGATGGTTGTATGTGTGCTTTAAACACAAGAAAACATTCGGTTAACATGGAAATGTGGAAAGTATGATTTTATCTCCCCCACCCTCCCCAAACAAAAAAGTAATCACAGAAAATGGGAAGGATATTTTCTGTCTGTGTGGACAATTTGATCCTATTAATTGTTCTGTTAAATACATAGGTGCTCTGTCAATGTGCAAAAGCTACATATGAAAGAAAGTATCTTGAATTCAATCCTTGCTTGCCCCGGCAACCAATGTAAGTCGTGATATTTAAGTCGAAATTTCGGTCAATTAGTCGAAATTTCAAATAAGTAAGTCGAAATTTCGAGTTAATAAGTCGAAATTTCGGTTAGTAAGTCGAAATTTCGAGTTAATTAACTCGAAAATTAGAGTTACCGTAGTAAGCCGAAATTTCGAGTTAGTAACTCGAAATTTCGAGTTCATAAATACACACACCTGGCACTTATGCTCTTCCGTAGTTTTTGTGTATCTTTGAGGATTCTTTTTTCTTGGTCAGAATAGGCTACACCCCAGTTGTTATTTGCATGGTTTATTTTATAGTGCTTACACATATTAAAAGCTGCAGAAAAGTCCAAGGGCTAATGTATTATTTTTTGGTGCTAAATTTAGTTGGATAGTATTGTTGTTGAATGATACAGCCACCAAATGCCTATCAGAATTTAGTCTTAGATGTGATGGATTTACTATAGGATAAAGAGTACGAAAATTCAGTCGGCAGTTTGAATTACGGACATTTCGGACCACGGACGTTTCGGACCAGACATTTCGGACCAGATTTTTGGGTCATTTCGGACCAGATTTTGGGACATATCGGACCATGCGATGGTCATTTCGGACCATGATGGGGACACTTCGGACCAGAACATATATTCTTTTTATATAAAATTATTTGTTATTTCAGGATGTATTTACAATATTTGACATTTTTATATTTTATGATATTCAAAATGCATGCAGTAAAGACCTGTCCGACGCGATTTTAACATTTTCTGATAAGCTTATATTACCATTGTTTTGTCTATCCATGCAAATACTTCTATCGTAATTCATTTATGTATTTCTATATGCTGACATTTTTTAATATTGAAAAAAAATTAAAACAATAATAAAATACCTTTAGATCTATATTGGTAAGCGTAGGATATACGCTGAATTTACATATTTAAAGTCAACTTTATCCAAATTAAATCGTGATCTAGAAGGTATTAAAGAACAACGACATCCTTGTCAATGCAGTTTTTCACACGTTTTAATTGCTGAATAGAACTCGTTAAAGTTACGATTCACTCAATTAAAGAAGTATGTATGTAATTTTCACCTTATTTTACAACAAATATTTAAATTGATTGGATTAGATTGGAATGCGATTAAAATACAGTTTTAATTAACAATTAACAACATTCAAATGTTTTGTACCTGTGTTTTGTAAAGGTCAATAAAGGTCAATATTTATCTAAATGTATGCATTCATGTATTTATTTGTTTGTAAGATAATGTATGATTTGTTTTATTAGAATAGTTTGCCAATAATATTCTTCTTCATGTCTTTTTGTATATACTTCATGTTTTCAAGCAGAGGTTATGTTGTGTGTGGTCGTATGTTGTTAAACTGTGTTTGTATCATAAATGTATGTGATTATATTAATGTGAATTATTTATAAATATCTTATTTGACATTCAAATATTTTGTACATGTGTTTTGTGATCAATAATTATCTAAGTGTATACATTCAACGGTATGTATGTGTTTGTCAATAATGTATTTGTTTTATAAGAATATGTTGTAAATAATCTATTTCGCCATGTCTTTTTTGTAAATATTTTAAAATAAATTGTTTGCAAACGTGTGTCATTAAAACATTGCTTGTTTGTTTTTTAATTTTCTTCATTTATAGTGCAAAATATACAAATCTAAATCGGGATAGGTGTAAAATCGTCCCATTGTGTCAATATATATATAAAGTTTCTTTAGTTTATCGAATAATTGATGTCTAATATATCAAAAACTAATATTTAATCTGGTCCGAAATGTCCAAATAATGGTCCGAAATGTCCAACACATGGTCCGAAATGTCCAACACATGGTCCGAAACGTCCAAATATCTGGTCCGAAATGTCCCAAAATCTGGTCCGAAGTGTCCCGAAATCTGGTCCGAAGTGTCTGGTCCGAAATGTCCATGGTCCGAAATGTCCTATTACCTCCAGTTTTGCCAGTCGACCGGAGAACGGCGGACGGGCGATTAGTATATTCCAACAGACATGCGCAGAATAGAAAACTCGTGTTGCCGAAAAATCAAAAATACTCATTAAATGTTTACTTTTATATTTGATTTCTTTTCAACAAAATGGTGAAACTCACAGCAGAACTTATTGAACAGTCCGCCCAATACACAAATCCTTTACGTGATCGAGAGTTAGACCTTAGGGGTACGTTGACAATACGTGTTTCTATTATTTTTTGTGGGTGGGGAAATTAATTGTTTAATCAGCTTATGTTTGTCTTAACTTTTATTCTTTAAACGAATTTTGTCAGCCATGGAACTCAACAAAACATCACATTAACAAACTACTGAATTACTATAGATCAGTTAAATCTTATCAGTTATAATAAGGCAAACTGGAATTGTTTAAAAAATGACGTAAGTAAATATGCCAAGGTCTATAGTGAAACACACCACACTGATCCCAACAAAGCCTGGATTTCCTTCAAGGACGAACTAAACCACCTTTGTTCTATTCACATACCAACTAAAGTCACTAAAACACGTCGAGATCTACCATGGTTAAACAAGTCCATTATTCGAAAAATTAGGAAACGTGATAGAACTTATTCAAACATTAAAAGGTCAGAGTCCCCATCAAATGATTTGGTCAAAAAGCTCAAAGTACTTAAAAGTGAAATCCAAAGAGAAACTAGGAAAGCATACTGGCAATATCTAGACTCTGTCATTTTTAGCCAAGACTCCCAAAATGTGAAAAATAAAAAATTATACCAATATGTTAAAAGTAATAAAACTGAAAGCTGTGGTGTGGCACCCCTCAAATCAGAAGGTCAAACATTTACTGATCCAGTCGCAAAAGCAGATATCCTTAACTCCCAGTTTGAGTCTGTCTTCTCTCGGCCTCAGCCCCTTAGCTTATCCCAGGCTTGCAAACAGAAGCTTATTCCAAAACACCACCCATCTATGCCAGAAGTATCTATATCGGAAGATGGTGTGAAGAAACTTTTAAAAGACCTAAACCCAAATAAAGCTTCTGGTCCTGACCAAATATCCCCATGGTTACTTAAACTGCTCTATCGAGAGGTGACTCCCATACTGACCCACATCTTCCAGATCTCTAAAAACCCAGAAGACTGCCCCAGTTTACGAAAAGGCCCAAAATGCAAACCCAGAAATTATACAGACCTATCTCCCTCACATGCATTAAGTCTAATTGATGGAAAACAACTAAATTAGTGTCCAATATAATGTCTTTTCATGATAAACACAAAGTCCTTAATTAGCCCCTATCAACATGGCTTAAGGTCAAAACGTAGTTGTGAGTCCCAACTAGTAAGCTTCTCCAAGGAAATTCATGCATGACAATCTTGAAAGTGGTCAACAAACTGATGTCATAGTCATGGATTTCAGTAAGGCATTTGATAAGGTGGACCATCACAAACTTGTGAGTAAACTAGAAAGATTGGGTATAAGTTATGAGGTTACAAATTGGGTCCATTCCTTCCTTAAGTCACGCTCCCAGCAAGTTGTAGTTGAAGGTCAAAAATCAGGAATTCTACCAGTTCTCTCAGGTGTCCCCCAAGGCTCGGTATTAGGTCCCTGTCTTTTCCTTTCTTACATAGATGACCTCCCAGATAGTGTCAAAGGTAAGGTTAGACTCTTTGCAGATGATACTGTTGTCTACCTAACCATCAGATCCAAACAAGATGCCCAAACCCTCCAAGATGACCTTCATGCTTTAGAAAAATGGGAAAAAGACTGGTCCATGGAATTCAACCCTGACAAATGTGAAGTTCTCAGGATAACAAGAAAAAGAAACCCTGTAATATTTCCTTATACCCTCCATAACATCCAACTAAACTCAACTCAAGAAGCGAAATACCTAGGAGTCTCTATTAGTCAAGACCTTTCATGGACCAAACATATAAAACAACATCACATCTAAAGCTAATAACTCCCTCAGATTCATTAGAAGAAATGTAAAAACTCCAAATAAAAAGATAAAAGAAACTGCATATAAGACCTATGTTAGACCTCAGGTTGAATATTGCTCCATAGTTTGGCATCCTTGGCAGAAATACTTAATTTTATAAGAAAGAGCAAGTCCAAAAATCAGCTGCTAGATACATTTTTAATGATTATGACTATACAAGTAGTGTCTCAAAAAATGATAAATGATCTTAATTGGCAAACCCTTGAACAGCGTCGAAACATCAGTGCTGTAACCTACTTGTATAAAATCCAAAACAACATTGTTTTTGTAGACCACCAACACCTTACTCAAACAAGAAATCTGAACTACCTGATACCCTACTCGAGGACACAATTTCATCAAAATTCTTTCTTTCCTAGGAGCATACGTCTTTGGAATAGCCTTCCCCTAACAGTTCAGTCTAGCCCCAGTTTAAACATCTTTACTGAGAGGCTTGACCCATTCTATAAATTCTAAACTGCACACTATGTTTTTAAATTAATAGTCTTGTAGAACTTTTATTCTTTTAACTTTTTAATTTGCACATAAATAAATTCTTTTATTAACAGTTCCCTGACAACGCGCCTGCTAGTCATAATCATAATTGATTGTTAAGCAGTATGATGTAGATGTAGATGAGAGATCAGATGCTACTGACTAGTACTGAGTGGTCCAACTTAAAGTCCAGTTTATCAGACGTTACAGGATGGTTAACTTATAGTTTATGTCGGTCAAGCCTGACGTCTAATAGTGGAATTTGGAGGTTACGTACCATGGAGGTTACGTACCACTGCATTAATGTACCATTTTTGGAGGTTACGTACCACTATAGAAATATATAATAAAGTGATAATAAGGGATAAGGTGTGAAACTATATCACGTTTATTGTTCAAATTCGCGCATTAATTGTATTTTGTAATGAGATTAAATATGTATGAATATATAAGAATAAACAACAAACCGCAAATAACGATAATAACAAGTTTTATTTACAACACCAAACTTAAAATAATTAATAACACTAATATAATTACACGCACTAAACTGAAATGAACAGTACAATGAAACAAACCACAGCTAATATATAAAAAAACAAACATTTTTTTTTCATTTATAGTATTATTTTTTATTTATACGCATTTAACTGAAATTAACTGAATAAACAAAATAATCAAAAGCAATAATAATATGCATGTTAATATACCGGACAAAATTACTTACCTTGAATAAAAAAAACTAAACACGTGTTACATATTTTATCATTTATTCATTACATTAAGTTTCATTTACACGTTAACTGAACCGTGCATAAAATGAAAATAACAATAATTATGTTACACGCTCTGAAATGAAACAACAATACATGTACACAATTAACAAGTATTTTTAAAAATATGTGCCAGCCGTTGCTCGACTTCCATCATGTCAGCTACAGCACTCGTAGTGCCGTGTAACATTGCTGGAACTTAAAAGTGGTCTACTTCTTATTGCGAGTTGTCAACAACCTGAAATTAAATATTAATAAGTTTTCTTATTAAGAAAGAAATTATGCATGCATGCTTACTGTAAAAGTTGATCGCCGCAAAATTTCATTTTAAAAAATCAGTATTACTTAACGGAGACTTGCAATTATAAATCTGTGTATTCACTCATATGTCTATAGTTTGCAATTTGTTTGTGATTTGTTAGATTACTCATTTCTGAATGTGTGATAATCATACATAGATATCGGTAAAACGTTTGCATTTATATTAATTGCTCTTATGTGATTTTTAAAAAGTAATATTAAAGTTATAATTCGGTCCTTTTTTTATAATTGTTATGCTCTATATTATTTGTATTTTATATAAATTATATATATGGTACGTATCCTCCAAAATATATAAGTGGTACGTAACCTCCAAAAATGGTACGTAACCTTCTGGTACGTATCCTCCGTGGTACGTAACCTCCAGTAATCCTAATAGTTCTTTCTCATAAATGCATAGCATCATAAAATTTTAAAAAATCTCTACGGTCTTGCCTTTAAAAGGCTGGTGAAAATGCCAGATCGAGCTTATCAAGCCTTATGTCATGAAAAATCATATTTCTAGAAATGAAATAAAGATATTTCTTTTAAACTTTGTTTGTTTATTGAGAATAATATTTGACATAAACAGAAAGAAAAATATTCATCTACTGTCACTTTTGTGAGAATTATTTCCTCTTTTTCATATTTTTATAACACATAATTTTTGAAGTCCTTTAATAGTATGTTACATATGCAAAACTTGTGTAAAACAAAATAAGTTAAATAACTTCTTGATGCTCTAATTCATTGCGCCAACACCTGTTAGCATACATTTCATTCAGTTTTCAGGGAAAACTTCAAAGTATAATGTTCAGTGTCAAAGAATTGTCAAAATATAAATGCTAGAAACAGAATATTTAATTCAAATATATAGAATAAAGGTACTGGCCAAATTATCTAGAGTCATATGAAGTTGTTGGACACATTTCTATTTTCAATTTTACATTACAATATAATTTTTATGAACTTCAAATATTTTGTTTCTAGTAAATGGGAAAAATGGAAATAGCTCTATGAAAATGAAAGATAACCAAATTATTTTTATTTTGATTTATATCATATATCAATGCTTAACAAACAAAACAAATGAGAAAGAAATATATTAATTATTTTTCTAGAAATATGATATTTTATGTCTTACTCTTAAGCCCGATTGAGCATTTTCACCAGCCTGTTTAAAGCTTTATTTAAAAACTTTTCTTTCAATTTCATGCTCAATCATAAACAAAAACTCTCAGACTGGTCCCCTCTCAAACAATAACAATGTTAGTTCTGGCTTCCATTACTTTTAATGTCGCTTTTATTTTGACATTGCGACAGTAAATAGTACTATAAAACCTGTTCGCTGAAGTTTCTTTAGCTATGACAATGTATGCCTTTTTCTTATACATTCGTGCCTCTTAAGTGGTAAATCAGCGCATGTGCAGTAAATGTTTACTACATGAAAGTAATTTTTGGTCAAACATGTAAACTCAACTTTCATTTTGGTTATTTAAATTCAAAAAAACTTAAAAAACAATTATCTAGTTTTAATGTCTTACAGGGCTCTTAGTAGGATCAGAATTTCATGAGTCAAAGACTCTTTGACCAAAATTTTCATGAGTCTAATCAGTTTTTGCTTGTGTCATTTGACTACATGAATCCTTTGTATGTTAAAAAAAATATTGTATAGGAAGTCCTTTTTCATTGAAAAAAAACATGGAAAAAATGCCTAACAAACAAACAAACAAAAAACACTTGAATTGCACCTTATCTGTGAAAGAATTTCACAAAATTCTAGCAGAAATTAATCTAAAAAAAAGAATGACATAAACAGAAACCTCTTTTTTTGTTTAACAGATGTATATCAATATGAACATTTAATTTGAAATGTCTGGTTATCTTTTTCAGGGTACAAAATTCCTGTAATTGAAAATTTGGGAGCTACTTTGGTAAGTGAGATGTCTTTTACATGTTTATATGCCATCACAAAACAGAAGTTAGAGATCACATATACAGATATATAGCTCAGAAAAAAATTAAAATGAATTTCTTGATTGACTAACTCAGTAACTGTATATGCAACAATTGTCTTTTAAGGATATAGTGACCACTTTGTCCTTTCATTGGAGCATGAACTGAAGTGACCAGTTTGTCCATTCTTTGGAGAATGTAGTGGCCACTTTGTCTTTTCTCTTAAGCAATGATATTCTTTGACTTGTTTATTTATGGAACTTGAATACTTGAATATTGTATTATTTTTGCAGGACCAGTTTGACACAATAGACTTTTCTGACAATGACATCAGGAAGATTGATGGCTTCCCATACTTACCAAGGTTGAAGACACTGATATTAAATAATAACAGAGTTGTGTAAGATAGTTTTTGATTTTCAAACCTTGTTTTGCAAGTGGGCCTGTATCAGGCCACTAGATCTTTTTATTTTTTTTTTTTTTAATTTGTAACTTTATTTTCTGATTTTACATACAAACATTATAACATATCTTGAAATTCACAAAGACATACAATAGTATATAAATGCATATAAATTCACAAGGACATTACATAATTATAGTATTTTCTAAATGTATATGAACAAACATTAGACATTTTCGGATACTTCTTTATAATTTACAGTTAACATTTGACCTATTCTCTATTTTACTATAAATGAATATAGCAATGTTTTTTTTTGAGCTCGTAAAATCAAAAATGAACATTGATTTTCTTACAAACAAACTATTCTCTGAAATTGTTACAGTCTAAGTCTAAGTTTGATTGAATATTCAATATCACCTTTTCTGAGTATATAGGAAATTTAACATGTTCTGAGACCTTGTTACAAATTCACAAGTACATACAATAAATTATAATCATATACAATTCTTAGTCATTATAAAAGACATTTATTAGGTTATGTATCTATTACTTATACAGAACTAAGAAAACAAAGATGGCTAGATAGAATATTACATCCATTTACTGGAAAGGAAAAAACAACAACAATAATATGCCTTCTGAACAGTCATGAATAATGACTAATGTCTTTGTTAAAATTATTATAGTATATATACCTTGTTATAATGATTTGCCTGTAATTCCAGATTGAATTTTTTTTTTATATACAAAAGAGTTATCTAAAATATGAAAAAACATATGCGTTAAGGGGTCAATTTAAATCTTAGAATTATCTACATGAACTCAAGCAGAATGACACTATTCTTGCATGGTTCTAACAATATTAGATGTTAAATGCATAGTTCTAACAAAATCATATGAATGTTTAAAAGTTTGAAGAAAAAAAAATAAGAAAAATAAAGGTTCAAGAGTGTCAGGTGGATGTTTTTTATCTAGCTTGTTGAACAAAAAAAAACATTTAAAAGATGGAGCAAACCAAAAGTCAAGCAAACCATGATTTAAACAAAAATCACAGCATTAAGTTATACATTAATTAAACACATATATAAAGTAAACAAATATACTACCTGTCCTGTGTCGGTGTAAGTGATGCTAGTGGGGCCCAAATTATATTAAACTTATTTAGATTAAAGTTTGGACAGCGACAAATGTTCTGCTTTAAAATAGGAAAAGAAAAAACCTTTTTTAAAA